>NC_090765.1:38066238-38068738 GCF_036898095.1 Palaemon carinicauda
TATATATATATATATATATAAATTATATAGCTTGAAGATTATCTCTCTCTCTCTCTGTGCATGACCCTTCCTGTCTTAAGACAAGTGGCTTGGTAATACAGCGACAGTTCCACTTGAACTTTATCTCTTTTTTTCGTAATGTGTTAAATGTTCCCATCAGTGTGCAAATGAGTTGCAGATTCTATTGTCTTTTTATACCTGGCCTTCATGCGACATTAATCATGATAACGTGTCCTTGCTTTAATACTCTCTCTCTCTCTCTCTCTCTCTCTCTCTCTCTCTCTCTCTCTCTCTCTCTCTCTCTCTCTCTCTCACGGAATTGTAAATTGTAGTATTGTCGTTTCACAATCAAGACGCTTGTGTACTTTGAACGGTTTTGACTGAAAATAAATCTTGCTTTGGGATTGTTTCTTTTAAATTGAAAGATGCCTCCCTTAACGCAAGGAGGAAGTTAAGCATTTGGTTGTTATTCGACTTCAGTGGGTTGCATTGGGAGAAAAAAATAGAAGAATAGTAACAGACTTCAGTGGTCGGTGTTGCGGCAAAATGTCGTCATTTCATGTTAAAAAGAAAGGTGGTCTTTTTTCTTAGCTTGGTTACCTATTACCATGAAGCTGAATTTAATTGTTTGAGCGTCTGAAACCCTTACGTTGTAGGCTGTCTAATATTTGTTCGTGTTTGAAGAGTCTCCCCTATATATTAAAGAGAAAATATCTGGATATAATATATATATATATATATATATATATATATATATATATATATATATATATGTATATGTATATATATATATATATATACTGTATATATATATATATATATATATATATATATATATATCTTTCCGGTTATGCCCAATGACATTTGCCAAACGTATAACTCCCCTTCCCTCTGGTAGGGGGAAGGGGGAAAATGGTTGAATCTGTGTATGTGCATGACTATCTTAATATTTAGACGTCATTTTAGACGGCTCGCGTACGCTAGTAATGTATAATACTGGTGATACATAATGTTTTCGAAGGTAAACGTTTTAAAGGGCAGATATATAGAGAGCCCTTGTCAAATGAGGGTCTACTTCTAATATTCTATTGTAATATATATCACCTGCTGAGCCAATATGATTATCATGACAAAAGTCTTATGTACTGAATCTCACTTAGTATGTGTCTCTCAAATATTAAAGTTTTTATATATGTTTACTGAAATTATCATATATTGGTGTTTCCTTTCTAAAGAATTGAGATTAGATGTAAAGTAGGACTGAATTCGAAATATTTTCCCTTAACAGTTTGTGTCCATTAAAGTAGAGGGTATGGGGTTATTTCAGTTCAACTTATACACGCTTGGTGACCTGAGCATTTTTTTTTTTTTTTTTTTTTTTGCAATTTAATAGTAAATAATTGATCGTATTATATGTCACTATAATTTATGCTTTTCAGAGGTGAATTGTATGTTGTAAAATTCATTAGGTTTAAGATCTTGTTATTTGTTTAGTAGAAAAAAAAAATAGCTTTCTTTTGAGCGATTGACAATCGCTATTGGTCGTGGGAACATTTAAAAGTAGTCTTTATTAGACTGAAAGAAGTAACAAGTTTATATGTATTTATGTATGTATATATACGTATTTAGTTACGTACATATTCACACGTTAAAGGAATATAATTAATAAAACGTTCAGATATATGAAAATTCTTTTTCTTACTTGCAACGAACTTATAGGGTTTTATAAAAAGGGATTTTATTCACCATTACCAGAATAGTGTAATAGGCTTTAAAGGTCTTTTAACATATTTCTCATAGATAATAGTCATCAATTTTTGCTTGATGTTTTTATACGAAAGGAATATATTTTTTATGTAATCAAAACGAATATAATTTTTATGTTTTACTCTTTGGGTGATTTTATTTTTGTCTTAAATCTGGCGCTCTTTTGCATAATCGTATATTAAATTTAGAGGTTGAAGGATGCTAAACAGAATAGTTATCGTTTCCCTTTATTGCTATTGATTCATGTCCTTCCCAACATTCTGTAAGGTACATAAAAATCTAAATGCGAGACATAAAGTGAATATTATTTCCCCCTTGACTTTTCCATCCTCGTCACGAAAAATATCAAGATGTTATGCAATGCTTTTTCATTATTTTTCACATATAAATTTTTTCCCATTTCTCTCCAGTTTTATAAAGTAAAAGAGATGACTTTCTTGTGTATTATATTTCGTATTAAGTTTTCGGACTTGCCAGAATTTGTGTGACTGAAATAAAGCGACGCTACTGGGAAATATTTCACTTATACAAGTTTGGTGGCCTAATAACTTTAGAATTCTTTTCGGTGTTTTAATAATTGATTGTTGATCGTGCTAAATATGTCACTATCTATAGTAATATTTTTGGTCCGGTCATACACTATCTGATGGTGTTTTAAGTAGATAATGAAGAATATATATATAGCGTCTGTGTCGTGTTGCTCTTAATTTTGTTTGATTAAGTAGCTTCGATT
>NC_090765.1:38073738-38076238 GCF_036898095.1 Palaemon carinicauda
AATTTATCTTGTCAAGTTCAAAAAAGTTTTATTTAGATAAGAAAGAAAAACTTGAAAGTTACCTGTGGTTAATTTTCATTCCTCAGAAATTATTCCAATTATCTTACTTTCTATCTGTGAAAAAATGTATATTCAATTATCAGTTATGAAGTGTTTGTTAACTTATTTTCACATTGATCTGACTTGATTCAGACAGATCTCAAATAGCTTATGAACTTTTTATTCAAGACTTTTTTTTTTTTTTTTTTTTTGTAACAATAATATTTAATAAGCAAGTCTCTTGGGGAACGAATGCTGCCAGGTCTCATTATAGTTAGAATTTAAATCGGTTTATGAATTATGTTCGCTAATCTATTTTTCACACATTGATAAAATTGCGGAGACTTTAGTTCGAAACGAATTAGGTTTCGAGTATATCTAAAAATCATATTTTCCTTTGTTAATGAGAACCTCAAAGGACTGCCTGAATAGATAAAAAGATAAGTAAATCCTCTAGCTTTTTAGCAGCAACATTTTGAACAGGTTTTGTTCAGTAATGTAATGATGAAGGTTTACAAGATTTACTTCCCAAGATTTGATTTGCAGATGTGGGATTTATTGATGGTAAATATATTTAGGTTGGCGTGTTTTGTTCAATTTGATAAGTAATTAGAAAATTTACCGCATAATTTATTTAGCATTTACAGGATCTCATCAAGAGCTGTTACCTAAACCCAATCGATGTTTGAATTTTACCTTTTATCTCCGACGGCGAGGGTATTTGTCTGATTTGCTCGATTAATATTTTGTCAATTCGTTTGTCCAAACGTTTTGTAAAAGATGACGTGTGGAGTTTTTTTCAATGTGTTTTGTAGAGTTTTTTAAAAATGACGTGTAGAGCTTTTTTAAAAAGATATGTGATTTTTTTTTATAAAGGTAATGGGTGGAGTTCATTAAAAGATGGCGTGTGGATTTTTTTAAATGTCTGTAATTTTTTTTTTTTAAGTTAACGTAGTTTTTTTTTCTTTTTTTTTAAGATGACGCTTATTTAAAAAAAATGACGTATTTTTTTTTCTTTTAAAAGATGACGTACTAATTTTTTTTATAGATGACGTGTGAAGTGTTGTTAATATATGGCGCTACAGGTTTTTTTTTTTTTATTTTATTTTTTTTTTTATGGTCACTTGGCTAGCAATTTGTACCTACATTTTTGGAGAGATAGGAATGTATTTTTTGGAAAAATCGACCTTCATTATAGGGTGGCTGTATTCGCTAATTTGCTGACTTTTCCCTCTTAGATTTTGAAGATGTATTTATAGGAGATTTTGAATAAATCAATCATCTACTATGTTTTATTCGTACAGACGTGATTATTATTATTATTATTATTATTATTATTATTATTATTATTATTATTATTATTATTATTATCATTATTATTATTATTATTATTATTATTATTATTATTATTAGTTAAGCTGCAACTCTAAATGGAAAAGCAGGATGCTATAAGCCCAAGGGCTCCAGCAGGGTAAATAGCCCAGTGAGTAAAAAAAATAACGAAGGAGATAGAACAGTGTGCCTGAGATTACCCTCAAGCAAGAGAGTATCTAGTTTCATTTTAATTAGGTCACCTGTTGGTTGTAGTCAAGAGATGATAAGATACAAAACTCGACTTAAAGATACTGGTTTAAAGCCGGAAAAAGATATCTCATTTAAAGCTTTATTCTTTCTTTCTAGGAAAGGCGTAAATTTTGAAAAGAAAAAGAAGGAAGTTATATATATATATATATATATATATATATATATATATATATATATATATATATGTATATATATGTGTGTGTGTGTGTGTGTGTTTGTGTGTTTATGTATGTATAGATATAGATATATTAGGTACACCAAAGAAAGAAGTTTAGTCATGAATAAGATTGGATCGATATGATTAGGTAATTTCTGTGCGTATTTGAACATTTGAGTAATTTTTTTTCTTCACTAAAATTATTTTGTATTAGTACTTTTAAATAAATAAAAACTAAAACGTTTCTTGTGGCCGTGCGTGTTTCGTATCGGCTTAGTAGCACAGCTCGACTCGCGCAAGGTAGATCTATGGTTTGGTTTTGGCTTTTCGCTTAAAAGTCCAATCATCTCCAAATGGTGCCAAGGAAAGAGGCTTGTTGCTTGAAGACATCTTTAAGACTTCAGTGAGACCAGGATTCTATATCATTCTTCCAAGATGTTCTACCATTCTTCCGCCACTTTCCACAATTATATAAAAAAGAGGGAAATGTAATAATTACCATGCAATGATCAAAAACTTTTTCGATTTTTAGTTTCGGATTTTATTTCTGCTAAATATCCGTTTGAAAATGTAAATGGTATTGTAAATGAACGACTTGTTTTCCTTTCCTTTTCTATTGAACCCTTCGTATTGGGCTAAAAATGCTTTTAGTTCAATTTTCAAAGTCGGGAATTAAAATGTAAAAAAATGAAGATTTTGATACATATACACAGAGACAGA
>NC_090765.1:38078738-38101238 GCF_036898095.1 Palaemon carinicauda
TTGTGATTGGCAAGTTGATAAAAAAAAGTTCTTTTCATAATTTTTGGAGAATTGGTAATATTATTCCAATAGGTAAATGTGTGTGAAGAAGCTTTAGTAAAATGTTGATTACCACCCAATTTCCAAAGCACTCGTATATTCTAAAGTTTTTGAAATAGGTAGCCTGAAGGTAATCATCTATTTCCTAGTTTACAGTTTTGGGTTTCGCAAAGGCTAAGAACATGTGATGGCCTTTTTACATTTTCCAAAACTGTACGGAAGTGTGTTTGGTCACGTGCGCAACCATTTCTGGGAATTTGGTTTGGCCCTTAGAGATGCTTCTACAGTTTTTAAGAGCCGTAGATGAGTATATACTAGAATCAAGATTGCTAGACCCGTGGTGAATCCATTTCATATACCAGGAGGGTCTAATTCTTCTAATTAGTACCCTAATCATTTGTTGACTAGGTGCAGTATGCCTAAATTCCACGAATAGAATGACCAACTGAGCAACAACGATAGATTGTTTTGAGTCAATATACTATACTTTGGGGACTTCATTTATTTTAATTTGATTGCAGAAGGACTTCGATCTTCATCCCTACTGCACCATGTATTATTCCCTTTTTCAATCATATAATGAACAAAGACCACATTTCAAAAGAAAATAAGAGAACATACATAAATAAAGAGTGTGCTTATGAGGTTTTAAACTTTCTTTTATTATTAATTTTTAGTGTTTGGGATAAGTCGAAGTTAACGGAGGTTGAGATGATGGCAGAGGAAGTACGAGTGGGGTGAGTGCCATTGCCGGGAATGGAGAGAGGGGGGTGGGGGGGGGGGGGTCGTGAGCAAGTTGGTTATATTGGGGGAGGAGTTACGAGGAGGGTACCAAGAGAGGGGTAAATGTTTAATGCAGTCTATCACAACTTTCGTGCGCTGCTCAATATGTTGCAGTAATTTGCCTTCTAATTTCTTGACAAAGTGTAATGAAGAGCTTTGATGCCTCGCTCGCAGTTGTAAATATCATTATAACTTTGCCTTTGTCGGTTTAAATTAAATGTCACCATTTTTCTCCGTTACTTTATTTTGTCGTTACGGAGATGGGAGAGGGGAGAGGCCAGGGAGCCTTGGGAGTGCCGCGTCTGAGACAAGGGATAGTGGGTAGGGGCCCCTCTCTTATCAGTGCCACCTCCTCCACCACCTCCTATCCCCCCTCCCCTTATAGACAACTCGTTTACGGCAGTAACAAAGTTTAGTGACTGTTAAGGTCATAATGTGAGGTAATGACCTGATTTGAAAGACGCCATTGGGTGGTGAAAGAGCCCTTTTCAGGTCAGATGACAGCGAACCTAGTCAAATTACTTCGGCCCTTTTATCAAGGGGCCTCATTTTTATTTCCTTTAATCATTATAACACAATTTTTTCCTCCGCTTTTTATTTTCCTTTTTATTGGAACCAGAGAGAAAATTTGCTTTTGTTGAGGCCTTTCATCGATGAGTTTTTGTTCGCTTCGCGTTGCCTTTGTGTCGGGGAGAGAGAGAGAGAGAGAGAGAGAGAGAGAGAGAGAGAGAGAGAGAGAGAGAGGGAGAGAGAGAGAATAAGGGACTGTATTTTGATTTTATTATTACTATGGATGATGATGTCTCGTTTATCTTATTATTACCGTAGCTATTTGTTTTGTATGAAAGTTGCTTACGTTAATGTTATTTTTTTTTCTTATTATTGTTGCTCACATTAATGTTGCAGTGCCCACCAATAATATTTTTCCATCTTCTCAGATCTTCATGAAAACAATGTCATTTACCTCAGTGAAAATATATTATGTAAATTTCGTAAAACCTACCTTATGCGTATCAACCTCAAGCTCATTTAGATTTAAAATGTCATCCTCAGAAAAAAATAAATAAAAAGAAATCTACGTATTCCATTATCTCAATTGACACAAAGATAATTTCTGGTAATAAGTAAAAGAATGCGGCTTTACATTGCATGTTTTAGAAATTGCTAACACATGCGATACGAAAATCACAATTGTAATGTTGTCATTTTATGAAGATACAAAGGATTTATAAGAAACAGAAAAAGGTAGTGCATAAGAAAATTTTAATCGCATACTTAGCATGATTAGAAGTGAAATCCCTTAATCTTGCACAATGGAGTTAACAGAAGAACTATCTTCTTGGATCTTAAGTAGATTTACCTTCTGGGAAGAGTATGTTCTCAACCACCAACTGAAAGTAATATGTTCTTACTGGTCGAGGAAGTTGTAGTGGAGATGGAAAAACAGAATTAAAACAAAAAGTCACTTATATGGACGTTTCCTTCATCCCTGAATACCACTGGTCGACACAGCCATTTTTATAGCTACTAAACTGATAAAGAGAAAAGATTTCTTCTTGTTCAAAAGTTATGTCCAAATAATGTAGAAGTAAAAGGTGCTGATTTGACCGCTATTACAATGGCCATATGCATTCGGCTTCAACTACGTTAGTCATTTTACTTTTTCCTGGATTTAGGTATCCTTAAATTTCAATAAAAATAACGATGTTCCTATTCTAAAGCTTATCCAAAGAATGAGCTCCCCCCATGGCTATTGTAATTAGTTTGTCATTCTTCAGTTTTTATTTTTCATTTATCTACTTCACAAATGCTTGTATAAAATGTAAAAGCAATTGCGCGCTCTATTATTGAAATACAAATGCAAACATTTCTTGCAAAATAGATATTGCCATTCCACTATCTTTGAGCATCTGCCATATATTTGTCAAAAGGTTTTGGATCAAAGTTTACTTTTAAAAGTATACAGTACGTCTTTTGTCCAAATTTACGGCATCATACTGCCAGACAGCTCATAAATCTTACCACAGTATATTGACGGTCTTGTAAACGCCATTCATATTTGTGTCCTGCTTTGATGTTACCCGAGACAGTGAAAATAAGTGACGTATCTACGCGTATACAAGTAAATTCTGCTATGACGTATCTACACGTATTTAAGTAAATTCATGTAGACGAGAAAATAAAACTGGCTTTATTCGTTTAATGTTGCTATCTTTTATAGAAAAAAGAAAAATATTTTGTTATTAAGAAAATATAGATTTTATTTTATCCGAGTATCAATACAAACATGAAGATAAAGTCGTGTTTAGCTTAATTTATGTGTACCAGCCATCCTCTTCTTTGGGGGAAAATAGACTAGTTATTGTTATCCACTTTGTTTTAAAAGTAAATTTAGCTATCACTTACCTGTTTAGAAACGAGAGAGAATTTAAGTGACCACCTCTTAAATGGACACTACCCTGTTTATATACATTCAATAAAGATCTGATTTTTAATTAATTCGTATTTTTCTATTTGGTCCTCTAATAATTATGCTTAATTTCTGAGGGATCTAAGCCAAAGGTAAGATGAAGTCCAAATCCGAACTGGTTCTTTAATCAGATAATCAAATTATTCAAGCAGTGTCAGGGAGAGTCTTATCTAATTATCCTATTAATTAATTTTATACTTTTGCCGTGTGAAAAGGAAGCCAATCAAGCATTAATTAACTGGTTTGGTCTGCACAAAGTATTTGGCCGCAGATTTATAAAATTACATTAACCGAATTGTTTGACATTTTGGTCACACCATAATCTTGTTCGTTATCACCCGTTTTTTTATTTAGGAGTTCGGTTTTTGTTTTGTTTTTCCTTTTTTTTTCATAATGATTTATATAATTCTACTTTTATTTTACCGGTTTTGTTGTTGTTACAACATTAAGCATCTTGCATCTTTATAGAAGAGATCTTCAGAGAAGTAAAAGATTCAGTCCTGACATTTTTCTTATTTTCATACGTTCTATGTAGTTTACACATATACAGTCATTTTATAGAGAGAGAGAGAGAGAGAGAGAGAGAGAGAGAGAGAGAGAGAGAGAGAGAGAGAGAGAGAGAGAGAGAGCTTTTATGAAGTCATTACTTTTATGATTTTAATGGATTTACGGAAGATCATAACTCATCAAGCAGCAGAGTCTTATCCCGGGTAATTTACTTCAATAAGACTACCTCGTGGCTTTAGTAATTATTATTATTACTTGCAAAGCTACAACCCTAGTTGGAAAAGCAGAATGCTATATATAAGCCCAGGGGCTCTAACAAGGAAAAATAAAATATCTAAAGAACAGTAACAACATTAAAATAAATATTTCCTATATATACTATAAAAACTTCAACAAACCAGCGGAAGAGAAATAAGATAGAATAGTGTGCCCGAGTGTACATTCAAGCAAGAGAACTTTAACTCAAAACAGTGGAAAACCATGGTACAGAAGCTATTACACTACCCAAGATTAGAGAACAATGGTTTGATTTTGGAGTGTCCTTCTAGAAGAGCTGCTTACCATAGGAAAAGTCTCTTCTACCCTTACCAAGAGGAAAGTGGCCACTGAACAATTACAGTGCTACCCTTACCAAGAGGAAAGTGGCCACTGAACAATTACAGTGCTACCCTTACCAAGAGGAAAGTGGCCACTGAACAATTACAGTGCTACCCTTACCAAGAGGAAAGTGGCCACTGAACAATTACAGTGCTACAGTACAGTGGTCAACCCCTTGGGTGAAGAAGAATTGTTTGGTAATCACAGTGTTGTCAGGTGTATGAGGACAGAGGAGAATCTGTAAAGAATAGGCCAGACTATTCGGTGTATGTGTAGGCAAAGGGAAAATTAATAACCCACCAGAAAGAAGGATCCAATGTAGTACTGTCTGGCCAGTCAAAGGACCCCAGTCAAAGGACTCTCTAGCGGTAGTATCTCAACGGGTGGCTGGTGCCCCGGCCAACCTACTAACCGCAATAATGAAAGAAATAAGTTATATACAACTTATGAATAACAACACCGTTTAAATAGTATTTTTATATATATTTTAGGACTTTTATATTACGGTCAATTTGTGGAAGAACTGCCAGAAAAATGTATATATGGTTTTGACTGTTACGTTATTACTTTTGCGGTTACGAAGTATTTGTTATTTCCAACAAGCTTATTACTGTCATAACGTAGGTGACATTATTCACGCGACAATGTTCAGAACGTTATTTCTTAAGAAGAGTAGGGAAAACTATGTATATACCACGTGGTAGTCATTCTTTTTATTCTAACTTTTTCAGACATCCCTCCTCCCTCTCCTCTCCTCTCCCCTCCAAAAAGTGCCACCTCCCCTCTCTCCCACTCCTCTCTCTTCCTCCTCCCCCCCCCCTCATCTATCCTCACTTTGCCTTTCGTAATCCCCATCCAACAGGTCACAGCCAATATCTCTTGACTTAAATTTCCCTAAATGAATGCCAGACTGTTAAAGGGAACCTTATTTTAATGCAACGTTCGAAAGTAAATCATGATTCAACGGATTTTAAAACGTTTTGGAGAGAGAGAGAGAGAGAGAGAGAGAGAGAGAGAGAGAGAGAGAGAGAGAGAGAGAGAGAGAGAGAGAGAGATCTATAAAAAAACGGTGGGGGGTCTGTTGTGTTCAAAGGCTGAAATATGAAAATCCTAAACATCTAAAAGGGGCTCGTAAGTGGGGTCTGGTGTGCTTTGGCCGGACAGTCGGAGCCACTAATGTAGGTTGGCGTGGAGTCTCACCCGACGGAATAATATATCTGGTGCCCCCGACCAAAAAGCATAGATGATAAGGTCTCTAATAAGTGTATAATGCTGAATGTAAGCGTGATGCATTTTAATGATCCGTCTTTCCGTTATTAAAGTTTCATGGCTGTTGATGCTAGTGATTCCAATCTCTGATGGGGATTAACATATAATTAAAGTCTTAACCGGCCGGTGTTTTAGCTCTGCTCGACTCAGGATCTCTTTCATTGTTTTTTTTTTTTGTTTTTTTTTTTTTTTTTTTGGGGGGGGGGTGTGTGAACAGCTCTCTTTAGTGTATTTGTTTCTGTCAGTGTTTGCGTTGTCTTTTGATTGAGTTGAGATTGGGTTGGATAGAATAGTTATATATTTTCTCACCTCGTTGCACGAAATTAATTTTTTGGGATCTATCCACTTGAAATATCTTCACATAAAAGATTGAGCAAGTTTAGTGGATTATCAAGTGTTCCTTTTATATTATATGAAATTCACAATCAAATGTCTTTTGTCTTCTGTTTTTCATCTCGGAGTGAAGTCAAATTTTTTTTTCAGGTTCATAAAGCCTTGATTTTTTTCTCCCTATGTTTTTTTCACAGAGAGAGAGAGAGAGAGAGAGAGAGAGAGAGAGAGAGAGAGAGAGAGAGAGAGAGAGAGAGGAGAGAGAGAGAGAGACGTGTCGGCTAATGCTTTCCATCTGCTAAAATACATTTCCTCCCTTGGAAATTATTTCAGTGCCTCCCCAAAAATGATAATTTTATGTAAATGTTTTGTATGTAGTGTATCAACTTGGCCGCGAATTGTGCCTCTCATTACCAAGTCGTGTCTTTGAATGCTCGGCCGATGGTGATTTTATGCATAGAATATTTATCGAAATTCGAAGGTAACCGCATCTCTGTTTTTATAATAAGGGAATTATTCTTCGGACTCCTCCCCTTGAGAGGGATAGTGGGTAAGCGGTTGTTGGTTGTTGTTTAGGGGGGTGGGGGAAAGGTTGTAGGGATAATGATGATGATGATAATAGTTGTGATGATGTCGGTAGTGGTGGTAGTAACCATACGCTTGATCATACTCTGTTAGAGAATGAGTATAAACCTGTGAAGAAACCAAGAAAAGTATACACACACACACACTATATATATATATATATATATATATATATATATATATATATATATATATATTTATATATATATATATATATATATATATATATATATATATATATACATATATGTTTATAGATGTATATATAACATATACATCTATATATATATATATATATATATATATATATATATATATATATATATATATAGATGTATATGTGTGTGTATATGTATATACTGTATGTATATGTGTGTATGTGGGTGTGTGTGTATGTGTATTTATATACTGTAATATATAGTAAGTCAGATGTTCATATTATTAAATTTGATTCGTTTAGGTGTTGTGTTGAGGGGTTTGCCTCATACTGTATAATATATAGGAGGCTTAAACAATGTTGTAATGATTCTTATCGCAATCACGGGGATAAAATAGCGGCTGACCCTTGAAATCCAGTTATATTCAGTTTTCTGTTACTTCATTCTATGGTCATTTGTTATCATTGATGACAATAATATATTTAAAAAGGATTAGTTCAAAACACTTTGAACTGTAGTGACAGATTCAAAGAAAAAAAAAAATGCTTGTAAGTCTGGTTTTGCATGTGGAGGGACACAAGAGGATTATTTAACTTGTCTCTCTGTGGTAAGAATAAATTTCACACAACAAACCCCCTGAGATCTAAACCAGTTATGAAATTATTAATTTTATGTTCTTCCAAATATCTGACTGTGATGAGTACAACAATGGCATAAGATGAAATTATTTCCCTCAGCCCATCATGAATTAAAACCCCTGTAAGATGATTAATGTCTTTACTGCCTTTCTATTGATGCCCTGTAATAATATTTACTAGAGATGAAGCTGCACCCACTTTTTATCCCTCCCTGATACCTCTATTCTAGCTTTTTATTTTCCATCACGAGCAAAGTCTCATAACCTTTACCTCACAGACCAATTACAGGTTTTATTTCCAGTTGCACCTCTGCACTTAATGGCCTTGGCGTTCACACCAATTTTCGGTTCATATTTGGAATTAGAAAATGTTTGAGCTGAAAATGATTGAGAGAAGGTGCTTTTGTGTAACCTTACATAAAGAGGATTAATATGTGTAAAGTACAGTATATGGTGATCGTTGATAATATCCGAGATTTCCTCTTATATCAATTTTGTACCGTTCACTAAAACGTGTTCAAGAAAGTGTTTGAACTTTTGAAAATGGGTTGAATGTGTATCTGTACGTATTGGAAGACCCGAGTCCTGATACAGACTAATTGATCTTCGTCTTCCAATGATTATTACGATATACGTGTTTTTGGCTAAATCTCATTTTTTCTATTGACCCAAACAGTGATTTAGGTATCTGATAATTAGTCAATTGTGATAGGCTGTAACTTGCAGAGAACTGGAAGCCTGATACCTGTTTAGACCTTGTCCTTTAAAGAAAAAATTCATATATCCATCTATCCAGCTATCTCTCAGGAGCGAAGAATCTTTTCTGTTAACATTAGTCTGCCTGCAAAGGCATTTTGAACCAAATAGTATGCATAGGGTATTGAGTATTTTTTTTTTTATTTATATGCCATCATCTGTATGTATAATAGAGATAGAGTCTTATACATAGTGATTAGGGAAACTGGCATGTTAATAATTACAAGTTTACTTCCAGAATGTCAAAAACTGGATAATTCCGATGAACATAAAAATCGATGGTGCAATTTGGTAAGAGATTTATATATACTGTATTTTATTGTACGTGATTCGGAAAAAATGATGGCTAAATATTTAGATAGATATACACTCACATACTCATGCACCCACTTCTCCCCAGGGTTTGACTATTCACTCTTTCCCTACCTAGAGAAGGGGAGAGCCGGGCGTGACCGAAAAAAATATTTGCATATATATTTATATATGTGCTTTATATATACTATATATATGCATATATATATATATGCATATATATATATATATATATATATATATATATACAGTATATATATATATATATATATATATATATATATATATATACTGTATATATAATATATACTATATAGATATATATATATATATATATATATATATATATATATATATATATATATATATATTATATATTGGATTGACCGTGTCTTGATATTGATCAAAGGAATATTCCTTAAAATGTAATACAACGGGATGTGATTCACTACGACCCTGTGTTTTGAAGAATCCTTCAGATATGCATGATATTCCTTTGACGAGTTTTCAAAGCCACTTTTACAATTTAAAAGTAACGACTTTTTGGATGCCCTCCGAAATGGCCAGTCATATACAGAAGCCGATTTGAAAAAATATGGAAATAATGGCCTTTGATGTCGCCTTTTAATGTAAGGAATAGTCAGTTACCAGAGGTTTTCCCATCGAGTCAATTCTGCTCCAACAGACTGACTGGAGGTAATGTGATTTCTCCCGACTCCTTAAAACAAGCTCTTATTTACAAACAAACGCATGTGAATTGAAAATTATTCCTTCCTAGTGTGTGTGTGTGTGTGTGTGTGTGTGCGTGCGTGCGTGTGTGATTTTTTTTTTTTTTAAGGGGGTGAATAAAAAACGCATAATGGCCGGCGTAGTCAATGCTATGATAATCGTAAAACAGCAGCGCATTCAGTTTATTGATTCCAGCTTTTACGCTTACGGTCGGAAATAATGCATCTTGTCACAAACACTTCCAGGTTCTCTTTTGTACCTAATGGATAAATATCCTGTTTTACAATCTCGAGCTAAACGTCTTCCTCTATTTAGGGTACATAATATTCCCTTTTTTTTTTCCTTGTAAGAGAACAGCAAAGAGAGCGATTCCCGAAATGCTCTTGTGGCCCACCCCTCCCCCCCAAAAAAAAAAATAGAACGAGAAAATAATAATCTATTCGAAAGAAATCATGCGGGTGAAGTGAGCCAAGAAGACGCCCTAAAAAGTCCCAAGATACTTCTGCTCCCAGTCATTAGCTTTGGCTTCTTCGCCGATGCGTTTCATAGGGAAAGACAGAAATGGAGCTTCTTGAATGCATAATCATTGGCGGCTTTTCCTCTCGAAGACAAAACCGGTTCCATTTTTTTTCTACTTGTTCTCGAGTGTTACTTGATATGACCAGCGTATGCTACTGCTATTTTTTTCTTTTATTATATTTGAGCATGTTGGGATTGTTGTGGTTTTTAATTTGCATTTGCGGAAAATTATTATATTGTGTTCATTGCTTATTCTAAAGCTTAATAGTTGAATTGAAAGGTATCACTAATTGCATTTCAAGTCATTGTTTATTCTTCAATTCCCTGTAAAGAATATTAGTACTGAAAATTTAATGGCGGTATTTAGTTGTTCGGATTGTAGGTTCATTCATACATTGGCTGTATTGGATGCTCTACAAATAATCTTATAAACAGGGTTGATCTTTTGCCTAGTTTTTAAGGTCTGGTCCCATGATTTTAAGCCAATACTGCAAATCAATGGGCTCTGAAACGCTAGGTAAACTAGAAGCAATATGCTGTTGCCTTGACCTGACACTTGTTACTATTACTGACCTCTTGTCATGAGATTACTAGATCTAGGAGTTATATATATATATATATATATATATATATATATATATATATATATATATATATATATATATATATATATATATACATGTTCTTAGAATCACAATATTGGTATTAAAAAGCTATGTAATTTTTATTTTGCTCTCCTCTCCGCAGTGATAGGTATGTAAAAAGATATAAAAAGAATGATTTCAATCATGAGGTTATCAGCTATTTCGATGATTATGAATGTATAATTATGTATTTAACTGTATAGAATATCCATTTTGCATAAATCACGTTATCATGATCTATCATCTAAGACGATAATTATGATTGTTACTATTATTTGCATGTGAACTGTAATGGCATTAGCTCAGAAACATGCAGATAGTTATCCATCCCATATTATTTATTTATTGTTCATGTAATTATCAAATATTTTGAATAGGAATAAACATTAATCTAGCATGTAAACCCATCTACTTTTTATACTGAGAACGTGAATTTTCTCTCTAGAATGTGCTAATTCTTGGTTTTGTTCAGATCTGTTTAAAGTTTCAAAGGTCGCTCATGAATGGCAGAGGCAAGGGACAGTGACATTGCCTTATCAAGCAGGACAATGCCCCAGAGAGACTGACCATATATTCATATGATCAGCGCTCAAGCCCCCTCTTCACCCAAGCCAGGACCAAGGAGGGCCAGGCAATGGCTTCTGATAACTCAGCATATAGACCCATAGGATCCCCCAATCCCCCACCATCCTTAGCTCACAAGAATGGTGAGGTTGCAGCGACCAAAGAAACTAACGAGTTTGCGCGGGACTTGAACCCCAGCCTGGCAGTCACCAGCCAGGGACGTTATCACACAAAGGGTTTCTAGATAACCAGGTTGGCGTTTTTGGAAAGCATGATTAAATAAAGACTTTTTCAAGCTTGATCATCCTTTCTTCCGGCCTCTGGGATATCCTTTGCCATGACTCTTGACATCAACAGTGCTTTTGACACGGACTGTCTTGTAGTTGTACTTTACTCCTGATTTATGCTCTTTAAGCTCTTTATTTGACTGCATCTTATCTTTTTTGTTGAAAAATCTACTCCATTTCTATTTCTGTTCTTCGGGGGTTCTTTTATCGCCCATTCATCATTCATTTTCTTACCAAGGACCTGTTTCCATTCAACTCTTCTCCTATAGTTGCACTTGCTAAAGACTCTTGACTTCATTATTCTTTTATTTTCATCTCCCTATCATTTTAATGAGGGGGGCCAATCCCACTCTTTTTGCACGCACAGATGAATGAGTGTGTGCACGACTGCGCAGGTTGTGCTTGAAAAAATAATAAATATTTCATATTACATTCTACACTTGATCATTACTTTGGATTATCCTTATAGGTGTGGATTATATATTTGATATACACCTATTGTCATTGACAAAATCCATTTTATAAGGACTGGATTCGACTGGATTTTTTTTTTTTTTTTTTTTTTTTTTTGAACAATGACAATAGGTTAATGCATTATTTTTTTAGATACTCTTATTGCAATAAATATACTGTATTGTGATGAATATGTTTTTTTATAATGTTTAATCTATTTCTTATGTTAAATGCGTTTTGTTGTGCATTACTGGAATGTAACTATTTGAAGTAGTCAGCAGTTTTAATGCGTAATAATAGGAGTAATTCTCGTAGAATGTATTCTGCATTGCGTGACAATTATCAAGAAGATAAATATATTATACGCGTTGCTTTCGCTCATGCACATTAACAAATTAGTTGCTATAATCTCTCTCTCTCTCTCTCTCTCTCTCTCTCTCTCTCTCTCCTCTCTCTCTCTCTCTCTCTCTCTCTCTCTCTCTCTCTCTCTCGCTTTGTTCTTCTGACCTAGGAAAAGCGTATATATTACGAATATCATTAAAACACCATCTTTCCTTATTCCTTCGAGAAATCTCTATCGTTGAAAAAGCTGTTTTTCCTTAACCCTATCCCTTGAAATATCAACTGGGATTAAGAGAGGCGCCTTGTACCGAAGGGAAGTGTTTGTATGACGGGAGTCAGCTATGGACAGATAAACTGTAAGTGCTGTGATATAAACCTCCAGAGGTACTTAAAGTAGACATAAAGATGACTAAGACAAATCTGCTTGTTTTCTCTGCATTGTAAGTGAGGTCATTAACGGCGACTTAACTACGCTACGGGATTAGGAGTCGCCATGAGAAATTCATCCGATGGTTCTGGCAGCCAGTTGGCTAGAGGGGGAAGTGGGTGAGGTCATAGCAGATCGTTGGGCGGGGTGGGGGTGGGGGTTATGGTATAGTAAGGTTGTAATGTAGGGAGGAGTTGGAACTATGATGATTTACATAGGGGAGAGAAAGAAGAGGTTAGAGAACTATCACTCTCTCTCTCTCTCTATGTATATATATATATATATATATATATATATATATATATATATATATATATGTATATATATGTATATATATATATGTATATATATATGTATATATATATATATATATATATATATATATATATATATATATATATATATATATATATATATATATATATATACACATACGTGTCTGAAGCCTTTGTCATGCAGTGGACTAAAAGCGGCTGCATTTGTTGTTGTAATGTATTCATATATAATATATGTAATATATATATACACATATATATATGTATATATATATATGTATATATATGTATATGTATATATATATATATATATACATATATATTGTATAAGTATATACTGTATATGCATATGTACATTTAGAATATATGTAAATGTTTATATATATATATATATATATATATATATATATATATATATATATATATATATATATATATGTATATATATATATATATATATATATATATATATATATATTGATACTGTTATCGTAACAACTGTAAGTGAAACTGGTCCCTAGGATAGTGTTCATGTGGTTTAGCAATTTTTTATATTCTGTGCTGGTGCATGATTAATGGTCTAGATTTCAGCAGAAATACTGCAGTGCACTTTTAACTTCAGCATAGATAAGCAGTTTATAATCTGGGTTAGGTATAACGGTAAACTCTTTGACTTGGAAATTTTGATCAGTCATTATTTGAATTTCACAGAATCATTATGTTTGAGACAGATTACTTGGAGTGAAGGTTTCTTTTCCTTGCAATATAACTTTTTATGTTTTATTTAGATTATGCCTAAATATTTACTGTTTAGACATCTGTCATAGAATGTACCCTACCTGCGTGGTACTCTCTTTGTATAGAACCAATATCCCCATTCTCTCGATTTACTATGTTGTTAGTCTGCCTAGAATAAAAATTCTTTGATATTTGTTATTGAAAAAACGGGAATAATATTCACGGCCGTATTACTGTAGCAGAATTTCATAGATTCATCAGTAACACTGCCTTTAATAATTGTCATAGTCTTGCCTTGGAGCTACTAACTGATGTTGCTGTAAGTTGATTGCATTTTAGGTATAACACTCATCAATGATTTTTTATTTGAAAAAAAAAAAAAATAATGATAATATCTAAAAAGAGGACGCTTGTTATCAGATATCATTCACAATCTATTTTTCCATTCAGTAGCTTCAGACTGTAGTTAATTATGATACTCGTGATGCCAATCCAAAAAGTACTGCCTGAGAGCATTTCATACTTACGCAAAACTGACGCGTTAAAAGCGGAACCCGTAATGTCTTCATGCAATACATGAAAATGTAAATTCGCCAAGGATTACACTTAACGCGTAGGGCATTTTTCGTATGCCTCAGGAACCGGTCAGGGGGGGCTGGGGGTGCCAGCCAAAAAAAGTCGAATGCAAAGGAAGCCCCCAACTTGGTTCGTTGCCCGGCTGGATAGTCGGCTTTGGATCGGTGTAAATCCTTAAGCTGATTGGTGAGCTCCGATTTCCTTGTCTTCTTATCCTTACGGTGTCTCTTGTGCCCCCGATCAACAGCGTGCCATGTTTGTTTCAGCTGTAAGGTTCATGTTGGGTTTTTTTTACTCTCTCTCTCTCTCTCTCTCTCTCTCTCCTCTCTCTCTCTCCTCTCTCTCCTCTCTCTCTCTCTCTCTCTCTCTCTGCAAGTTGAAATACAATATGATACGCAGATTTTGTTTCAATGTTCCTTATTGCGTCCTACTTTCAGTGTGTGTGTGTGTGTGTGTGAGAGAGAGAGAGAGAGAGAGAGAGAGAGGAGAGAGAGAGAGAGAGAGAGAGAGAGAGAGATTTTCACTGTTCCTTCGTGTTATTATTGTTGTTGTTAATGCCAATGAAAATACATCGAGTTATTGATTTCATTATAGCCTATTATACTATAAAACCAATGCAGCAAGTACTACAGCCATTATTAAATTATTATTATTATTGTTGTTGTTTAGAATAACAACACGCAATGATGAATAGATTCGTTGATTGTTTGACTAATAGATGGTAGAAAGTGTGCACATTTTGGGATCAGGTAATGTAATTATTTATCTGTACCATCTTGCTCTATTTCAATCTTCACTTACTCATACATCTCCAGTGTCCTATCTAGTTGCCCCACCCCCCGCTAAAACCACTCGCTAGTTTCAGTAATACTACGTCCTCTCATTACCACTAAACCTAATGACATTTATTGAACAGAAAGATTACTAAAGAGAAGATGGCTTTCATTAAACACACTAAATAATTAGGTGTTGTTTATTATGACATATTGATAAGTCAGATGACACTATGCATCAGTTTTATGTAGACGAAATCTTACAACATGCAAGGAAGGTCTTTGTTTCTTGCTTATAATCTCACCAATAGTTTTATCATAAGCTAGCAGATTTGACTATCGTCCGGTATTGAATAAAAGTAATATTGGGGATTTAATACTATAGATGAATGTAAAGTTTCACAAAACAAGTTATTTGTCATATTATTGATAGAGCTGAAAACATAATGAATGTTTTCTTGAAATTTTTTGAAGTTACTGGCCGAGTCCAATCACTGAGAACACACATGTCAACATTACATTATTTTAAGCCTCTTTTAATCCGGATTTAAGTATTTACGGTTGACTCCCCACTTCTCTGTCTCTTATATATATATATATATATATATATATATATATATATATATATATATTATATATATATATATATATATATATATATATATATATAGTTAGCATTTTCTCTTATCTGCATTGTGTGAAAGTTTCCAAGGGCTCGGGATCATGTAGTTTGCAGGCACCGTGCCATGCATTGTTATTCCAAAATTCAGGAAAAATGATGAAATACCTTATGAGGGTTTTGAGAATACAGGCTAAATAAATAAGAATAAGTTTGTTAAGTGTAATTAAGAATTATGCGAGTGTTCACAATATATAATATTTAGTTGGGATTGTAACTGATTTAGTGTGAAAGAGTTTCTGAAGCAACAGTGTATTTTGTCCTTGTGACTGTTCAGTGTCTGTATGGAGGAAAGGAGGCAAAAAATAAGAGAAAGGACAGCGAGTGTGTGGGCTTAGTTGTAGGAAAAAGAAACGGACATTGATTTATTTTTTATCTTTTATTATGAAATACACATTCACAATCTTACAATTTATAACATGTACATCATGGTATATTTACATAAATATTTTTTATTTTATTTTACATGTACCGTATTTACAATGGAAATTTTCACTTTTTATCTAAATATGTTTTTAAATGAAAAATATATCGACATTCGAATTGATTGAGAAATAGTTGATGATTTTAGATGATACTTAGATGTTCTAAATTGGTAATTAGAGAAATTGTATGAACTTGGAAATATTTTGCAGTTAGAGAGTGGTGAGAAGAGAGTAAGTGGAACTTTGAAGGTGGGGCAATGATTGTTACCATAGATGGTGGAATAATCGAAACTGGTTGATGCAGTATAAATTTCTGAGTAAGTATAATATATTGTAATAAGATAAAAAAAGAGATATCACAAAGTAGGTGAAGCTAGAAAGGTAATATGAAGTAAATAAAAATAAAAAAAAAAGATTGAGAGACTTGTATAGCCAGGGAGAGTTATGGTAGGAATATGTGAGGCGGTTATTATATCAACTTTCTTTTATGGAGCGGAATTATTGATGTTCATTGCAAATGTTGGGAAGAAGGTTAAAGTTGATTAGATGAATTGTGGTTTAAGAAGAATTTATACGTGATAAATGTCGACGTACATATAAGACAAAGAATTTAGCCTAAGGGGAAGCATAGATCAAGGCATTTTTATATGGTGTGATCATGGGGGAAGTATGGATGATGGTAGATAAGTAAAGAGAGTGTAGACGCCAAAATTCTTAGAAGTTTGCAGGATAGAAAGGCCAATAAAGTATTGGATTGACGACTAAAACACCCATAGTGCAAAGCTCCAAGCAAGATAGAGGTGAATGACTCTGTGTTTATAGGGGTTCAATCTGCTACTGATGAAATTTCTGTGCTGGTATATTATTATTATTATTATTATTATTATTATTATTATTATTATTATTATTATTATTACTTGCTAAGTGACAACCCTAGTTGGAAAAGCAGGATGCCATAAGCTCTAGGGCTCCAACAGGGAAAATAGCCCAGTTGGGAAAGGAAATAAGGAAACTATAAGAAAATTAATTGACGATTAAAATAAGATAATTTAAGAACAGTAACAACATTAAAATAAATTTTCATATTTAAACTATAAACGCTTTAACAAAACAAGAGGAAGAGAAATACGATAGAATAGTATGGCCGAGTGTACCCTCAAGCAAGAGAACTCTTCCCCAAGACAGTGAAAGACTATGGTACAGAGGCTATGGCACTACCCAAGACCAGAGAACAAATGTTTTAGTGTTATCAGATCTTGGGTCTTCCCCTATTTACTTTGTGTGTGTGTGGGGTGTGGGTGTGGGTGTGGGTGGAAACAATTCCTGATATGGGTAATGTTTTTAGAAAATATGCACATATATTATCCATATACAGGCAATAAATTATGTTCTAATTCCTCACATAAAAGCAACATTATCATAAATCTCCCTATTAATAATAATTGTTTCTGTTGTTTTCATTTAGTGCGTATATTACGCATGTTTACCAGAATCACGTTCTCGGAATTAGACGAACCATGATTTCAAATATTCAATCATATTTACCAATCGGTGGCGTGAAGTTGATTTACAATTCACAATAATCATCCGAAATTCTGGTATTATGAATATTTGATGAAAAGTAAAGAGTATTGGAACATTGACATTTGCCCATTTCAGTGGAGAGATTTTGAGGGGGTATTGCTGGAAAATAAAGGAAATCACGTTTTATTTTGCCCATAGCAAAGGGATTATCTTTTGACGGTTTGCGGGTAAATTTATTTATAAATGTTTATTTACTACAGCGAAACTGCATGCATATTTGTATTGATAAGTTGATTTATGATTTGCATTTATTTGTTGCGAATATCTGTTTAGAAGTTGTTTATGGTACTTTGCAACGCTAGAAACTTTGTGAATATTTATATATGTATATGTTGTTACGTGTTTGTGTTGATAACGTAAAATATTTTTTTTTCGCTTTTCAAAGAATGCATTAATTTTCGTAAATTATAATGATTAATTCTCTCCGTAATTTATCCATTATATTTAACTAGTAAATAATCTTGAAGCGAAGTTAACAGAGTGATAGGAAAAGACAGTGAGAATTAATATATAGAAATAAATATGGCATTTTGAGAGGCGGTCATTTTCGATATAAGAAGTTGAGAAAAGGTGGCCACCAAGGAAAACTGAATATAACTCTTAAAAAAAAACTTTTTTTTTCTCTCCTTCATAAAGTTTCTAGCGTGGTATTTGACAGTTGCAAAGTTTTATCACCCTTTAGAAAACTGAGAGAGAGAGAGAGAGAGAGAGAGAGAGAGAGAGAGAGAGAGAGAGATTTTTCATCAATTTATTGCACCCATTGGCGTCAGACATTTCAGTACATGGTGACAGTAACATAGTTTACATCTACATCTTAATTAAGTTATGCCAAAAGAATAAAAAAATAATGTATAGACAGACATTTAAGTACATATTAAAAATAATATTGTTCACATCTACAGTATATAATGAAGGTTATACAAAGGAATATAAAAATAAACTATAGACAGACATTTAGTACATATGACATATTAGAAATAAGAGAGAGAGAGAGAGAGAGAGAGAGAGAGAGAGAGAGAGAGAGATAGGAGTTTTAATTGTTTCATTATTAACATTCAGGGAATGGTTAATACTGAAGCGACGTGGGAAACATCCATATTATATTAATCATGGAACTGCAGAAGTAATCAGTTGGTTTTCTCACGGTAAAGTTCCTTTGTAATGCCGTGGTATTTCATCTATAAGATTCACGTCGGGATTATGCATTCAGTTATGTCCTATAAAAACTTGATTCTCTCTCTCTCTCTCTCTCTC
The DNA here is from genome assembly GCF_036898095.1 of Palaemon carinicauda. Classification (NCBI taxonomy): domain Eukaryota; kingdom Metazoa; phylum Arthropoda; class Malacostraca; order Decapoda; family Palaemonidae; genus Palaemon; species Palaemon carinicauda. The sequence goes on from NC_090765.1 coordinate 38,097,451, forward strand.
TCTCTCTCTCTCTCTCTCTCCTGTGTTTGTGTGTGTATTAAAATTCTTGGTCTTTCAGTAATTAACTTTATTGTATGAATGCAAGTAATTATATTTTAAAAGAATTGACATGCATATTTCATTCTTAATCGGCAATTCGCCGATTGAAAAAAGTAAAAAGATTTTTTTTTGATGATTATCGACTTAAAATATTAGTATTATGGAAAGACTACACTGTGTTTTATAGTATTTATTTTAGTACTGTGCAAATTGGATATTTTCCCTGTTTGATTATAGTAATTTTTCTTTCATATATATGTGTGTATATATATATATATATATATATATATATAAGAGAATCTCTCCTAACTCTACAGTAGAATAACTCTAGAAGAAATTCTCTGAATTTTTTTCTTTATCGAGTGACCATCGAATAGAATTGACCTTATCTGAATATCCCATTAATCAGACGTGGCTTTTGCATTCCATAGAGATAAAAAGAATTCTTTCGATGGTTATCGTCTGAAAATATTAGTATTATGGAAAGACTACAATGTGTTTGTTTTAATACGGTGCAAATTTGATATTTTACCTGTTTGATTAAAGTGATTTTTCTTACATATATAAAATAATCTCTCCTAACTCTAGAATAATTCATCATCATCATCACATCTCCAACGCCTATTGACGAAAAGGGCCTTGGGTAGATTAACTCTAGAGTAAATTTTATGGATTTGATGTACCGATTGACCATCGAATATAATTGACCTTATCTGGATAACCATAAATCATGCAAGTCTATTGAATTCCATGAAAAAAAAAAAAAAGAATAATTGTAAATGAATCTTTTGAAATATCTGTGCTTGGGTGGTTAGGCCAAGGAGCTAATTCTACCTCTTATCTCAAAAAGTAGTGAGACGACTTCGCTTGGTGTTATTTTACTTGGTTCTCATTAAAAGCGTTCTTCTGCTCGTTTTATTGATCCATCTTTTTCCCCCACCACTCATGAGACGATCTAATATGTTAATTTTAGAAAATGATATTTAGAATACTTTATAGAAAAAAGGGGTTGACTAGAACAATCTTTGGTAAAATTCCTAGATTAGAAAATCATCTTCCGTGTAGCAAAAAAAAAGATCAATTTAGATGAAGTAGTCTCTGTTTACATGTTTTCGGCTGGATCATTTCACTCAGGTTGTCTAAAAGCTCCTATATTTTTTCAAACATTATTAAGGTGAAGAATTTTATGACCGTCATAACCAAACAAAAAAAGATTGGCATTTAAGTGGACTTCTTGTTTTAGATATGGTGACACGCCAGACTTTTTAATAGGGAGGTAAATGGAAATACACATTAAGATGAAAGCGAATGGTAGGATTTTTAAGTTTCAATTAAATCATGTTGTTATAACGGAGATTAGAAGTGTGCTACTCAAGTGCGGATCTCATATCACACAGGCTAATCCATGTTTTGTACTTTTTGAAAGTAAAACATTATAAAGTTAACCCGTGTTTTGCACTTTTCAAAAGTATGGCACTATTAAGTTAACCGGTGGTTTGTACTTTTCGAAAGTATAGTTTTTGTACTTTTCGAAAGTATAACACTTAGGTTAACCCGTGTTTTGTACTTTTCGAAAGTAAAACTATTAAGTTAACCCGGGTTTTGTACTTTTCGAAAGAAAAACACTATTAAGTTAACTTGTTTTTTTGCGCTTTTGGGAAGCAAAACACTATCAAGTTAACCCGTGTTTTATATTTTTCGAAATTAATTGGTATAAACATTACAAATATATATATATATATATATATATATATATATAAAACGAATAATTGCATCCATCCTTCAAACAGTCGTCCATCTTCATCTTTATGAAGCAAAGAAATCAAAAGGTTCCCTTATATCATTAGCGAAATCTTCCAGTCCTAATCTTCAAGCCCGTCTCCCCTCGCTATTCATATTCATAAAGTTTTTTGCTGGGCAACATGTAAATTCCTAAGTGATGCGATCATTTCCCTGTGTTGGGTCATTACTGAGTAAATATTTTAGGCCCCATTAATGACAAAAACAAGGTCATATATAACGCATTTACTGACAGAATATTGTGAAGAAGGAGAATAGATCTTCTGTTAATTATCGTCTTCTCTTTTTTTTGACGGATAATAAAACCTTTTAGAGGAGCTGTTTCATGTTAAGGGAAAAAATCGCCGGAATATTTAGTAAAAATATAAGTACCTCGTTATAGAAGAGGGTAAAGTTGCTTATGTATTAGATTGTTAAAGTCATTGATAAGGATTTTACGCAATTATTTGGAATGATGAGTTATGGCTAATTGAAAGAACTTTCTAAATGGAAAATATTTTTTCCAGTATATCTTAATATTATTTTATGGTGGTTTAAAGTTCTCAGCACCAATTTATCTAAAAATCCTGTGAATGGCTAAGCCTTTTTGTATTCCAACACATGAATATATATCTTGATCTTTTGTTTTATATATATATATATATATATGTGTGTGCGTCCATATATCTATATATGTTTATGTGTGTGTCTATATATTTGTACGTTTATGTTTGTATATATAAATATATATATATATATATATGTGTGTGTGTGTGTGTGTATATATATATATGTATATACTGTATGTATATATATATATATATATATGTGTGTGTATATAATATATATATATATATATATATACAGTAAAATACTAATACTTCTTCACTGGAGACTTTTTACCAATTAATATTCCTTGTGTTCCTGGTATTGCATGTAGGCGACTCGAAAACCCCATAATAATTTCATGTTTTTTTTTCCCTTCTATCTTCAGTTATTTTTCTTTATTTTATGAAGAGATTATTTTTTTTCATTTCCGTCGTACTCTTGGTATCCGGTTACTGGATATACCGAAGCATTTTCTTTTATAAGATAATAAAAACTTAACAGCTTAGCCAGACCATTTTATTGAAGAGATTATTTTTCTTGCCTCTAATCAGGAGGAAACATTTCTTTTTAGAATGTGTACAATGCTTTACTAGTTGTCTGGAATATTATAACTTTTGATGTTTTTTTTTTTTTTCATGCCAGAACTGAAAATTTATCTGAATTACTACCACAATAACTATTGAAATTTCTCCATTCCTTAAATATATTGTGATTCTCTTTTTTCTGAAGTCATACAATACCAAGAATTGGTGCGTGTAACTTGTACACATTATTTCATGTCGTAATTGTGTTGTACTTTTGATTACCTTTTATCTTGGGAATTTCAGTAGTGATTCTTCCAGTTCGTAAATACTTCATTGAAGAAAAATAGGCTTTAATCGTTAAACCATCTGTCGTCATCATTGTAAATATCTCAATCAGAACAGGGGAGAAGTTTTTTTCATCTGCCATAGAAGTTTAATCGTCTTTTCTAGTATTGAATTTCCCTATTATTAGTTCACCAAGCGTTTAACTTGGATCCACAAGGCACTAGAGGAGTTGGAAGACCCAGTCCTACATGGCTTAGGACTATGAAGCATGAAGTAGGAGATAACTGGAGAAGCTTTGAATTAAAAGCTAATGATAGAGACCACTGGCGAAATGTAACCGAGAGCCCTTTGTGTCAATAGGCGTAGTAGGAGATGATGATGATATTGTAGAATTCTTTTCAGTTTTGGTCATACCACTTCAGGTTGTCCTATTTTACTTGTCTATGCATAATTTTTTTATATGGAAATTCTGAAGAAATTAATTAACTTGATGGCAAATGTTCTTTTTTGAAAGTCAACTCGTAAACATCTTACATCGCTGTGTTTATCGGC
>NC_090765.1:38106238-38109040 GCF_036898095.1 Palaemon carinicauda
ATATATTTTTCTGTAATTCTAAATGACACCAGGAGTCTTTAAGTTTCGTCCTATTTCATACTTTATATAATTAGAGATAATTATTAAAAATATATGTTGAATGCATGTACATTGACTAAAAGACGTTCCAATATAACTCTGCATATATACTTCGTGTAAAATCTACATTTAAGTGAATCATTCTTATACGGACTCAGTTAAGATTCAATTTGTATTCGATATTCCTTGATGTATTTCGCGGCAGGAAAATCACTGGTACGATACGTGAAATTTTAGATTACCTTAGAAGTCTTAAGGCCATGGTAGGGAGACAGAGAATTTGGGATGTGACTGACTAATAACATCATCTCAGAACGGAAATTGTTCGTTAGCTCTTCAGATTCAAGCACTGGAGTCTGCTGGAGTTGGGGTCTGTTCCAATAACTTCCAAGGCGATAGATTCTCCTCATCCCCTGACTCTCGTTTTCTCTCCCGACTCTCGTTTTCTATGGCTGAGAATATTTCGAGAAATTGGTGCCTCGCTTTTTTCTGTGAAGGTAGATTAGATGATATTAATTTTTGGGAAAATTCTCTCTCTCTCTCTCTCTCTCTCTCTCTCTCTCTCTGGGTGATAGTTTAGGTTTGGGTTACAAGTCTCGTACCTGTCTTTACTTGTAGTTATCGGCAGTTCCAGATGACTAATTATTAAGTTTTTTAGTTTATAACTTATGTAAACTGAGGTTATGTGAGATTTTTGGGGACAATTTTAAAGCTCTATACAGTAGCCAGAATTAACCTCAGCACTCATTAATCATGAGGTAAGCCAGGTAATCATAGTGACCATATATATATATATATATATATATACTGTATATATATATAAATATATATATATATATATATATATGTATATATATATATGTATGTATGTATATACATATGTATACTGTATATATACATATATACATAATATATAATATATATATGTACAGTATATGTATGTATGTATATACACATACACACATACTCACACACACACACTGTACATGCAGGCTCCCAATGGGCAGATATAGTGCATTGGTGGGGACATTTATCAATATTTTATTCATAATAGGTTTCTCCTAAGTATTCCATTCTTTTCAACGTTATGAAAATGTAATACCTAAAAAATGTATAGATGCATGAAAGCTAATAAAATATTCATCATCAATTTGTATCTTATCGTTACGGCTCAGTACGAGTATACTTACTGCAGTAACAGAACAATGTCATGAATGAAAGTTTATTCTTTTGTATTTGTCTGTCCCTCTTTTAAAGCTCAATATACCAGTTTTGCCTTTATTTCTACATACACGTATGTATGTATGTGTAAAATCACACAAAGACAAGAGCTTGTGTCCGGCCGGAATCGAACCCTGGTCGGCAAGCTTGTATAGACTGTCTATACAAGCTTGCCGACCAGGGTTCGATTCCGGCCGGACACAAGCTCTTGTCTTTGTGTGATTTCGCCTGGGGCTCTGATCCGAGGTCGTTAAGAGAATCCAGACATTGAATGTAGCAAAAATATATATGGCTTATTTGAATATATATATATATATATATATATGTATATTTATACATACATACATATATATATATACATACATACATACATATATATATATATATATATATATTTATATATATATATAGTATATATATTGCAAAGTATGAATTATATATACTCTGGAACAGTGCCTTGGAAGATATTACACTTTTGGTTCAGATTTTGGATGAAATTTACAGGACTCGATTTGCTGCTAGACAAAAAAAATTTCTGTTAAGATCAGAAGATTCGTAATGGATCTCATCTAAAAGTAACTAACCGCTCCTTCATTGAACCCGTTTGTTCTTGATAATGAGGCAAAGATACTATACGCATTCAATTATAATCACTGACCCAGGATTATAAGTCAGCAGGGATTTAATTAGATAAGATCAATAATAGACAAAGCTTTCAGTTGAACCGTTTCTTAGAATTATACCTTTCTCTCTCTCTCTCTCCTCTCTCTCTCTCTCTCTCTCTCTCTCTCGGATACTAACTGGAATTGAAACGATGCAACACCACCCAATGTGGTAATTTCTTTACATACAAAATAGCAATTACATGGAACAGACTTCCAACGGATGTCGTTAACAGTAACAAATTAAACGAATTCAAGAATAAGTTAGACAAGATCATAAAAGCTTTGAACGCAAATGATTCATTCTTTCCAAGAACAAATTTAGTCTCCGCGGATGGACATAAGTTCACTAAAAAGTCTTTGAGACATCCAGAATCCTTCTCTCTCTGCTCTCTCTCTCTCTCTCTCTCTCTCCTCTCTCTCCCGAGTATTTGTATTTGCGCATGCGGTTATTATTCGGCCATATGGCCCAGGGTTGCATCAGCGTATCTCATTTGGGGAATCGTGTTAAAGCTGATCATCAAACTTGTTACATCCTCAGTATCCTAATCATTCATATGATATACGAGTGCTTTTTATTGTCCATTTACAGTGTCTACGCTCAATCAAAAAAAATATATACGGGCAATTTTGAACAGCCCACCTGGTTAACCATAGCAACCATAGACAGTATGCAATGATTAGGGGATCCTTTTTGATGGCTACTATGAATAATTGGGTGATAAACTATTTTTGCATAATAGATAATAGCATAATTTAGTCTTCGTTGTGGTTTGGTCATATGGTAATTTAATCTGTTCTTTTGACTGGTGCTTTGATTTAATTTGTCACCTGTAGTAACCCCTGCATGTCTGCTAACTGGCCTCCACCCACTGACTGG
>NC_090765.1:38109540-38112040 GCF_036898095.1 Palaemon carinicauda
CGATCATTTCCCTGTGTTGGGTCATTACTGAGTAAATATTTTAGGCCCCATTAATGACAAAAACAAGGTCATATATAACGCATTTACTGACAGAATATTGTGAAGAAGGAGAATAGATCTTCTGTTAATTATCGTCTTCTCTTTTTTTTGACGGATAATAAAACCTTTTAGAGGAGCTGTTTCATGTTAAGGGAAAAAATCGCCGGAATATTTAGTAAAATATAAGTACCTCGTTATAGAAGAGGGTAAAGTTGCTTATGTATTAGATTGTTAAAGTCATTGATAAGGATTTTACGCAATTATTTGGAATGATGAGTTATGGCTAATTGAAAGAACTTTCTAAATGGAAAATATTTTTTCCAGTATATCTTAATATTATTTTATGGTGGTTTAAAGTTCTCAGCACCAATTTATCTAAAAATCCTGTGAATGGCTAAGCCTTTTTGTATTCCAACACATGAATATATATCTTGATCTTTTGTTTATATATATATATATATATATATATATATATATATATATATATATATATATATATATATATATATATATGTGTGTGTGCGTCCATATATCTATATATGTTTATGTGTGTGTCTATATATTTGTACGTTTATGTTTGTATATATAATATATATATATATATATATATATATGTGTGTGTGTGTGTGTGTATATATATATATGTATATACTGTATGATATATATATATATATATATATATGTGTGTGTGTATATATATATATATATATATATATATATATATATATATATATATATATATATATATATATATATACAGTAAAATACTAATACTTCTTCACTGGAGACTTTTTACCAATTAATATTCCTTGTGTTCCTGGTATTGCATGTAGGCGACTCGAAAACCCCATAATAATTTCATGTTTTTTTTTCCCTTCTATCTTCAGTTATTTTTCTTTATTTTATGAAGAGATTATTTTTTTTCATTTCCGTCGTACTCTTGGTATCCGGTTACTGGATATACCGAAGCATTTTCTTTTATAAGATAATAAAAACTTAACAGCTTAGCCAGACCATTTATTGAAGAGATTATTTTTCTTGCCTCTAATCAGGAGGAAACATTTCTTTTTAGAATGTGTACAATGCTTTACTAGTTGTCTGGAATATTATAACTTTTGATGTTTTTTTTTTTTTCATGCCAGAACTGAAAATTTATCTGAATTACTACCACAATAACTATTGAAATTTCTCCATTCCTTAAATATATTGTGATTCTCTTTTTTCTGAAGTCATACAATACCAAGAATTGGTGCGTGTAACTTGTACACATTATTCATGTCGTAATTGTGTTGTACTTTTGATTACCTTTTATCTTGGGAATTTCAGTAGTGATTCTTCCAGTTCGTAAATACTTCATTGAAGAAAAATAGGCTTTAATCGTTAAACCATCTGTCGTCATCATTGTAAATATCTCAATCAGAACAGGGGAGAAGTTTTTTTCATCTGCCATAGAAGTTTAATCGTCTTTTCTAGTATTGAATTTCCCTATTATTAGTTCACCAAGCGTTTAACTTGGATCCACAAGGCACTAGAGGAGTTGGAAGACCCAGTCCTACATGGCTTAGGACTATGAAGCATGAAGTAGGAGATAACTGGAGAAGCTTTGAATTAAAAGCTAATGATAGAGACCACTGGCGAAATGTAACCGAGGCCCTTTGTGTCAATAGGCGTAGTAGGAGATGATGATGATATTGTAGAATTCTTTTCAGTTTTGGTCATACCACTTCAGGTTGTCCTATTTTACTTGTCTATGCATAATTTTTTTATATGGAAATTCTGAAGAAATTAATTAACTTGATGGCAAATGTTCTTTTTTGAAAGTCAACTCGTAAACATCTTACATCGCTGTGTTTATCGGCAATATGGAGGAGTTTGGCATAATGCAATGAATTATAAGTAAAATCAAAAGATCTTTTAATCCTTTAATAAATAATTACCTAATTGTATTAAATAATGTTTTCATAAGACCTACAAGAGGAAGGATATGCGAAAAAGGTTAAAGGAACTGAATTTATTTTGTTACAAGAGGGATTTATGGAACTTTATTGGATATATTTCCGATACAACAAAAATAGGGTTAAAGTGAATGACATTTTCATCTGATCGGAAGTTTCTATTTAAGCTAGAGTGCCATGGAGTTAGGGTAGCTTAGATAACTACTTAACGGTAGAGCATAGGTTCGTCTGGTAGTCATCATCATTTGTGCGTTTTACCTTACTTCTCTGTACAAGATGTTAAATTGGTTTACTCGCTTTTCTTCTTTACTGATTTCTCTTTCTTGATTAGGATTTTACATATGACGTTTTTCACAACTTTCTGTGAATTCCTACAGATCTTTGTTCTGTCGATTCCACAATTACTGTTCCCCTGACTAACTGTTCTTCATCCTTTTTCGTCACACAACTAGACCATTTCAATCTTTCAGTTTAAACTTTTTTTATGTTTTTGTACACCACTATTT
>NC_090765.1:38117040-38127040 GCF_036898095.1 Palaemon carinicauda
TGTTCCAATAACTTCCAAGGCGATAGATTCTCCTCATCCCCTGACTCTCGTTTTCTCTCCCGACTCTCGTTTTCTATGGCTGAGAATATTTCGAGAAATTGGTGCCTCGCTTTTTTCTGTGAAGGTAGATTAGATGATATTAATTTTTGGGAAAATTCTCTCTCTCTCTCTCTCTCTCTCTCTCTCTCTCTCTCTCTCTCTCTCTCTGGGTGATATTTAGGTTTGGGTTACAAGTCTCGTACCTGTCTTTACTTGTAGTTATCGGCAGTTCCAGATGACTAATTATTAAGTTTTTAGTTTATAACTTATGTAAACTGAGGTTATGTGAGATTTTTGGGGACAATTTTAAAGCTCTATACAGTAGCCAGAATTAACCTCAGCACTCATTAATCATGAGGTAAGCCAGGTAATCATAGTGACCATATATATATATATATATATATATATATATATATATATATATATATATATATATATATATATATACTGTATATATATATAAATATATATATATATATATATATATGTATATATATATATATGTATGTATGTATATACATATGTATACTGTATATATACATATATACATAATATATAATATATATATGTACAGTATATGTATGTATGTATATACACATACACACATACTCACACACACACACTGTACATGCAGGCTCCCAATGGGCAGATATAGTGCATTGGTGGGACATTTATCAATATTTTATTCATAATAGGTTTCTCCTAAGTATTCCATTCTTTTCAACGTTATGAAAATGTAATACCTAAAAAATGTATAGATGCATGAAAGCTAATAAAATATTCATCATCAATTTGTATCTTATCGTTACGCTCAGTACGAGTATACTTACTGCAGTAACAGAACAATGTCATGAATGAAAGTTTATTCTTTTGTATTTGTCTGTCCCTCTTTTAAAGCTCAATATACCAGTTTTGCCTTTATTTCTACATACACGTATGTATGTATGTGTAAAATCACACAAAGACAAGAGCTTGTGTCCGGCCGGGAATCGAACCCTGGTCGGCAAGCTTGTATAGACTGTCTATACAAGCTTGCCGACCAGGGTTCGATTCCCGGCCGGACACAAGCTCTTGTCTTTGTGTGATTTCGCCTGGGGCTCTGATCCCGAGGTCGTTAAGAGAATCCAGACATTAATGTAGCAAAAATATATATGGCTTATTTGAATATATATATATATATATATATATATATATATATATATATATATATATATATATATATATATATATATATGTATATTTATACATACATACATATATATATATATACATACATACATACATATATATATATATATATATATATATATATATATATATATATATATATATATATTTTATATATATATATATATATATATATATATATATATATATATATTGCAAAGTATGAATTATATATACTCTGGAACAGTGCCTTGGAAGATATTACACTTTTGGTTCAGATTTTGGATGAAATTTACAGGACTCGATTTGCTGCTAGACAAAAAAAAATTTCTGTTAAGATCAGAAGATTCGTAATGGATCTCATCTAAAAGTAACTAACCGCTCCTTCATTGAACCCGTTTGTTCTTGATAATGAGGCAAAGATACTATACGCATTCAATTATAATCACTGACCCAGGATTAATAAGTCAGCAGGGATTTAATTAGATAAGATCAATAATAGACAAAGCTTTCAGTTGAACCGTTTCTTAGAATTATACCTTTCTCTCTCTCTCTCTCTCTCTCTCTCTCTCTCTCTCTCTCTCTCTCTCTCTCTCTCTCTCTCGGATACTAACTGGAATTGAAAAGATGCAACACCACCCAATGTGGTAATTTCTTTACATACAAAATAGCAATTACATGGAACAGACTTCCAACGGATGTCGTTAACAGTAACAAATTAAACGAATTCAAGAATAAGTTAGACAAGATCATAAAAGCTTTGAACGCAAATGATTCATTCTTTCCAAGAACAAATTTAGTCTCCGCGGATGGACATAAGTTCACTAAAAAGTCTTTGAGACATCCAGAATCCTCTCTCTCTCTCTCTCTCTCTCTCTCTCTCTCTCTCTCTCTCTCTCTCTCTCTCTCTCTCCCGAGTATTTGTATTTGCGCATGCGGTTATTATTCGGCCATATGGCCCAGGGTTGCATCAGCGTATCTCATTTGGGAATCGTGTTAAAGCTGATCATCAAACTTGTTACATCCTCAGTATCCTAATCATTCATATGATATACGAGTGCTTTTTATTGTCCATTTACAGTGTCTACGCTCAATCAAAAAAAATATATACGGGCAATTTTGAACAGCCCACCTGGTTAACCATAGCAACCATAGACAGTATGCAAATGATTAGGGGATCCTTTTTGATGGCTACTATGAATAATTGGGTGATAAACTATTTTTGCATAATAGATAATAGCATAATTTAGTCTTCGTTGTGGTTTGGTCATATGGTAATTTAATCTGTTCTTTTGACTGGTGCTTTGATTTAATTTGTCACCTGTAGTAACCCCTGCATGTCTGCTAACTGGCCTCCACCCACTGACTGGAGTACTCTTTATATACCTCTAGTGTAATCGACTGTTGGTTTTTTGCATAGTGTGAACGGTCTAATGGTGACACATACAATAAAATGTGATGATTCAACAAGATTTCGAACCGGAAATTACAACATTCATCGTCTCAGTCATAATTTTTATTTTGTAACTGGTCTCTATTAGCGTCAATAATTTTTACACTTGAATAGGTATCACTGCAATGGTGTTGTACGTATACATATAATCATTCTAAAAATATTGAAAATCATTCTTATGTAATTTTTCACAAAAGGCAAAACGTGATGACACTTTTATCAAATGGTAGATCACTGTCAGCACATGGAGAGAAGGGACTATAAATATGCTACATTATGTCATTCTTACATTAGTTTAAAATCTGTATATACCACAAATTGCACTTCCGTTTTCTGGGTATCTGCTACTTCCCTTTTTTCGTATCCGTAATATTTGGTGCAGCTGACCTTTTCCTATTCTTTTACATAGCATATTACAAATATATGTCGTTTTATTCTCCCAACTTTAATTTATGGTAACAACTTTCTTGTGCTGAAGTAGCAACTTCTTGCTCTTGTTTTACAAAAATTTACTCAAGGTACTACTATTCCACTCCATATAGTTCCTTATTTTTTTTTGTAATTTCTTATCACATCTATTCTTTCCTTGACTAAAACATGAAATTACTAAACTGACAGGGAGAAATACATTTTCTGCTACTTTATTTTTATACAACGCGTCATTTTCTTGTATGTATAATCTTACACCTGGTTCATTTTTATACCTAAAGAATATTTCTTGACAATAAATTCTCAAAACCTGCTATTGCATATCGTTTGATTTTTATGAGCTGTCTTTAGGTCCATGTGAGCCATATATTATGCAAACATTTATTGTTCTTCCCCTATCAGGATTCCTGTTTCAATATTCTTTTTCTTTCAAACGAAAGCTATAGAGACAATTATTTTTCTCATTGGCTATTTTCGAACTTTTCCCTCTGAAAAACATACCTTACACACCCTGGACCACCACCGATTACATGCCACCATATCGCAGTATCCTGGCTGAAATTATTCTTTCACTTTATATATACAGTATATATATTTTTTAATAATTGTATTGATAATGATGATTGCTAGATATTTTTCATATTTTTTTCTTAGGCCACCTATATTTGCCTTTCATGTTTGTCTCTGCCTATTTTGTGGAGTCTCTCTCTCTCTCTCTCTCTCTCTCTCTCTCTCTCTCTCTCTCTCTCTCCTCTTTTCATACTTTTATGTATTTTTCCAGAGAAAGGCAGATATAATACTTTTATGGAAAATGCCATTTGATGCTGGAATTATTAAAAAAAATTTAGGGATCATATGCATGACCGGGGGAGCGAGATGTAATTGCATAGTATAGTAAACAGCTAATATCAGTTTGATGAAAGTGCATCAGAAAACCTTAAATTTTTCATACATACACATTGGTTACTTGTCTCTTTTTTTTTGAGCAGTTACTTATTTAACAGATATTCGATTACCTCGGGACATTACTTTTTGGGAACATTTTTCATATTGGTACGGTTTAACTGACGCTAAGAAATGCCACATTGAATTTGAATAAGTGTATATTTGCTTTTTTCTTCAACGACACGATTGAAATATAATAAAAATGAAGTTTCTCTCTCTCTCTCTCTCTCTCTCTCTCTCTCTCTCTCTCTCTCTCTCTCTCTCTCTCTCTCTCTCCATGCACATTTAAATGCATATGTGAGTGTATGTGTGTTTGACTGTGTATATATAATGTATATGCACAAGCGCGCGCGCACACACACACACACACACACACATATATATATATATATATGTGTGTGTGTATATATAAATATGTACATATATACACAGTATACCGGCATATACTGGATATATGATTTATGCATATGTATATATATACGTATTGTGTATGTATATATATATGTGTGTGTGTGTGTGTGTCTATGGGTGGGTACATATATATACATACATATATATATGTATATATGTGTGTGTATGTATGTGTGTATGTATTTATATGTGTGTATATATATATATATATATATATGTATGTATGTATGTATGTATAGAGAGAGAGATTGATTTGAGGTTTTCTGGCATCCTGACATCTAAGGTCATTGACGCTGAAGAGAGAGAGAGAGAGAGAGAGAGAGGAGAGAGAGAGAGAGAGAGAGAGAGAGAGAGAGAGAGAGAGAGAGTAATGTGCAAAATTTATTATCTTTAATCCTCTTGTCTATTCAAAATGAATAGATGAATCTGTCAAATAAGCGTCAAATATTTAAGAAGACACGCATAGTCATTAATATTTTGTATTGCAAAACATTAGATTATCAGGTACTGGACTCTTAAATCCAATTATCGAAAAGATAAGGTGTAGCCGAACACCCATGTCCTCTGCAAAATATATATTCCTTAACTGTGTAGTTTGTCAAATTGTTAAAGGCTGTGATATAAAAAGAATGATATATTATCATATACCCGAGAGTAAAAAAAGTTTAATAATGGTGTAATATCCATCCATGGTAAGTTATTGTAAATCAGAATTGATTTTTCAATAATTATAGTATAGAAGCGGAGCATATAATTGAAAATGCTCCCTCAGGAAGTGCATCCTTTTGATATACAGGGTTAAAAAGGCGAATTTTAGGAGTGGGGAGAATGAAGTGACTGGATGCAAAATGCCAGAGATGAAGGAAAAAGTGGCTTTAGGTATTTTTGAGAAGAATGGGGGAGGGAAGTAATAATATTGAGGCTGGAAAATCGGGGCGGGTGGGGGGAGGGGGGGACCTCCCCTGATGTACCTGGAATCTGTTTATTATAACTCAAAAACGAGTTATGCCCTGTTAATGGTCACCATTATGGTCACAATTCGCTCGTAAAACATAATTCAAAACTATTAATTAAATCCACCGACTTCTTGTTCTGAATAAACAAGTTCTTGGCAGATATTTTTTTGCATTAAACCTTTTATGCTTTGATTGCCCCCATAAAATCTATCGCCTTCTTGCCGTCCAATCTGAGGATACCCGACATTAGTCTTCATTACAGACATTAATTTCAGAGTACTGTTATTGTAAATATCGTTGGTACAGTCCTCGTAATGACGAGTGCCTACTGCGCCAATCCAAAGTACCCTCAGTGGGGGCAAGAAAGGGCCATTCCATATCTGGTCGTAAAGGCGAAAATCCCGTTCGACGCTACGGGATGTAGACGCCATTGGGCCGTTTGGTAATGGTGGCCCTTTTGTAGGAAGAGGCAGTCGCTTAGGATGCGTGCAATAATGATGAACATAGCGATGGTTGAGAACATGGATCGCTGCATTTTTCCGCCGGTATCCAATATGCCTTTTTCAAGCCAGCCTCTATGTACCTTGATGTTACAGTCGAGGATTAGCATTTTTGATACGGCAGACAATGAGATTCTTAAAATATTGAAACCGTATTTGCGTTTCTAATCAAACGTTTTACGGAGTGGATGTGAGAGAGAGAGAGAGAGAGAGAGAGAGAGAGAGAGAGAGAGAGAGAGGCCACAATGAAAATGTTCGCTATGGAATTTCTTTTTCTAAGAAGTTATATTAGAGTTGTTTTGAGGATTTTTGAAAGATGCATTACTGATACCAAAAGTGTTGATACGGTCGTTCGATTTAATAGATAAATAGTTAAGTTGGTAGGTTAGTGCGTAGGAGAGTAGAGATAGATATTGTGTTCATATTTTTGTTTGTGTGTGTACAATAGATGAGAAAGAATAAAACTATGTCGACGCAAACCGAACAGGAAAGCCACTTATGGTTTCCAAACCCGTCATTCGTAAAATCCTTTACAATTCATATTGGCTTTTCATAATTTCTTTATCACTGTTTGCATACGGGGCAACACAATTTTCCTCTTTTCTTTCGGTGCTGAATAAAAAACGATGCTTCAAGATAAATTTCATAGATTTTCGATACATTCAGAATTTTAACGATACAATGCCCTTTAGTCATATAACTTTGATATCTGTGACAGTTTTATTTCTTGAAGTTTGCCCTTTGCGACATTTTCATTCCGTAAATCAAGAGCCGTTTCTTTATAAAATAATGTATATTTTCCCTCTCTTCCTTCTGTTATTTGGTTCAAGTGAAATGTATAAACATCTGTCCAGACCAGGATTTAAACCATGGTATGGTATATATATATATATATATATATATATATATATATATATATATATATATATATATATATATATATATATATATATATATATATTTTTTTTTCTAGGGGGGGGGTGCAATTTTCAATAAAGTCAAGCAGTATTCGGCTTGTTTAAGTACTTGTACGTGACATATCAGCTTGGATAACGGTATGGCTACCAACCTTATCATAAATCAAAATCAGCAGTAATGAATTGTTAACCGAACGTTTGAGGATGTTTTGAGCGACAACGGGTCATAATAGCATATAGGAGACAAGGGGTTGGTAGCAAGTGTAGGAAGATCTTTGACAGTTTGGAATTTCTCCTAAGTGAGGTCATCGCTCCAGAGAGCAAGCAAAAGGGTTGGGGCGGTAATGTCGCTTACTGGTAAACGCCAGACTGGGGTTCGAGCCCCGCTCAAACTCGTTAGTTTCTTCGGTCGCTGCAACCTCACCTTCCTTGTGAGCTAAGGATGGGGGCTTTGGGGAGCCTATAGGTCTATCTGCTGAGTCATCAGCAGCCATTGCCTGGCCCTCGTTGGTCCTAGCTTGGTTGGAGATGGGGCTTGGGCGCTGATCATATGTAGGCCTATATATGGTCAGTCCCTAGGGTATTGTCCTGCTCGATAGAGCCATGTCACTGTCCCTTGCCTCTGCCATTCATGATCGATCTTTAAACCTGTAAAAAGAGCGATTACTTTTGTGACGATGAAGTGGAGGAAGGAAAAACGAAAGACGTCAGGAAGCTAATGTTATTGTTAGTCTTTCTGTTTCTGTCTGCCAATATTATTGATTTTCTATTTGAAGTTTGTTAGTAATGTAGAAGGTAGTAAATGAAATGTGTATTAACTTCAAAGCTTAAGTTTTCAAAGGAAGTAAGATTTATATCCGTGTTAAACAAAATAGTTCGTCAAGTAAAACGAAGAAAATTAAGTTTTTATTCTCACGAAAACTCGACAGAATAATATTAGGAATGGAGTGCATGGAGTTTATGAGTCATTTGGGAGGTCTATTAAAAAAAATCATGTTTAAGTCTCCCGCTATAAAATTAATTTGTTTGAAGTCCTTCGCTGGTATCTCCTATGGTGTGGTCCAAGAATCTAGCCTTCATAAGAAGCAATTAGTATTTTCAATCAATTAATATGTTTATCTTATGAATCTCATTTCCATATATTCGTAAATAACGCATATTTGAGCTCTTTAGTATTCTAGAATTAAATTATGCTTTATACAAATTTATTCGCTTTAGTTTGCTTCGTTGTTTAAAAGATTGTGTAAATGCTTAGGAAAGAAATTTCAAGAAATTGACAGCAAAAGTTATCCGTCAGTCACAGTCCTTGCCATGTGATGGTTTCACAGTCAACATCTCTTCGAAAATGTCACTGAAGCAGATGTTTTTGACAAGTACTTTGTTTTCCTTCTAAAATAATGACAGTGAATATTTCTATTCTCAATATTGATTTAATATAGTCTTATTCGTTATGTTCAAATCTTTCCTCATATACAATAGTAAGGCAAATTTTTATTTTTGACGATAAGTACCAATAAATTCTGTAAATTTTTGTCAATACAAGTTTTGTTTGAAAAACGTTTACTTTTCCAAGTCATTAGTTTCGCTGCAACTTTCTTTTTCATGTTTGTATCTTGTAATTGCCCTCTTATAATGTATAAAATTTTCTTTACCTGACTTTCCCGATTATACTGATTAAAGACATCTCTCAATATTTTCCTTATTGTTAGAAATTTTAAGGGGTTTCTCACTATTACAATTTCCTCTCTCTCTCTCTCTCTCTCTCTCTCTCTCTCCTCTCTCTCTCTCTCTCTCTCTCTCTCTCTCTCTCTCTCTCTCAGTTAAAGTGTCAATGTCCGCGATACAGGTAGAGTAAATATTTAGGACACTGATAACGCCAAACTAGATGGTATGCACAACAATACTGGTAACCGATAGCCAGTCTCGTTTCCTGCAACAGATTGACTTCTCTTTTTTTTTTGTACAGATCTCTGGAGAAACTCAATTTTTCTCATCTGTTGCTTGGTAAACAATGCAGAGATGTTTGTTGTTTGCCAGTAGTCACAATGTGAATTTGAAATTTTGAAGTCAATTTTTCTTATTACTTTATTTTAATCACAGAATGGCAAATGTTTTTTTTTATATTAATTCACTCTTGCTTATTTAATATCATTCAGAATATGATTAGAAGGTTATCAAGACATTTTGTACACTGCATTCTTAGAATTTTTTTCACTTAAATTTTGCATACAGTTGAACGTATACGTGATGTTAATTTCTTATGGGGACAATTTTCTCGATGATTATTTTGCTTCTAGTAATGATTGTTAATGTTGGATTATGGTCGTGATGGGTTGGAATGACCATAATTGATTTATGATAGTATCGTTGTTATAAGTTTCCTAACTAAACATTATGCAGTGCTCGAGGATTGTTATCATCCCTAAGAAGTTCATCTGTTCCGTCATAAATTAATAGGGACACTTGAAAGTAATTTTGTCTATGTATCGTACTTATATATTTAGTTTATTATGGGCGCCTCTACTTTTTGTGCAGTATTTCGTGATCGTTAATTTTGAAGCCATAGGCTACACTCTTCACATTGAAAAATTATATATGTAATGGTAGTGAAAGGAAAACGGTAAGTCACATTTCTAGAATCTCAGAAGGTTCGATTTTAGAAAGCTAAAACACTGAAATTAAATAAGTTGGACAAGGAAGAAATCAGTGCAGCCTCATGGCAGAGGTACAATACAATTTGTAGTAGTCGATATTATTTTCTTAATGTGGGGATGATTAAAGTGATTAAAGTGGCTTTTTCAGTATTCTTAGGTAGCATACTATTGAAAAATAAGGCGGTTATCAGTCCGATACTTTAAAGATAGGAAGTTGAGGGAACGCAGAAGTGTAATATGAAATCCAAAGCTTGATAGAGGCGAGAAACCAGTTTAATTGTCCAATATTGAAAACTTCGAAGAGCTGTTATTAAATTCGAAAATCTTTATATCGCATTTGAAAGACATGTCATATGTTACATATTACATGAAGCTGCTTTACAAGAATAATCTATCCAATTTTTCCTTTGATTTGCCACTTATTTTTCATAACTTGAGATTTCAAGTTTCCGGGATGTTTTTTTAATATATTGTGTTTATTTCAGAATTATATCATGCAATGCTATTTCACTCCAATTGAAATGCTACG
>NC_090765.1:38132040-38142040 GCF_036898095.1 Palaemon carinicauda
ATCCGAGTCTAGAGGTTGGATAGGTATTTGGTTGAATTTTAAGCATATGTGATCAGGTGATCAGCTGTTTGATAAGTAGTTTCCCTTCCAGATTTTATGAAGTTTTTGTAAGTTTATTGAGGGGAGTCCATGCATACTTGTATTCTTGCTATCATTGGTGAATATATATATATATATATATATATATATATATATATATATATATATATATATATATATATATATATATCAATATATATACATATATATATGTGTGTGTGTATATATATATATATATATATATATATATATATATATATATTATATATATGTATGTATTTATGGATGTATGTATGTGTGTGTGTCTGTGCGTGTATCTATGTACGTGTATTTTTATGTTTATATATATATATATATATATATATATATATATATATATGTATATGTATATATATATGTGTGTGTATACACAGATGTATATATATACCTATATATATATATATATATATATATATATATATATATATATATATATATATTAATTTTTAGTTAAGTGATAACGGAAATATTTTCTGTAAAGGTCCCAGAATGTCTTTATTTTGACTTTCTATTGATGTCAGATATAAGTACTAAATAGCCAGTGGAAATATCTGCAAGAATTCACATGGTATTAACTATTTGAATCTTCGGCAACTGAGAGAGAGAGAGAGAGAGAGAGAGAGAGAGAGAGAGAGAGAGAGAGAGAGAGAGAGAGAGAGAATTATAAAAAAAACTATATAGCTTATATTATTGAGCGTAAGTATTTTTTCCTGGCGCTGTTGTTACAAGTATTTGTGTATAGGTGACTCTAAATATTTCAAAATCAGATTTTTTTTTTTTAATTCCAAATATTTCAACATTTGATGTCAATATTTTAAAGAAAATTTTTTGTATATCACAATAACTTTTTGAAGATTGGCGATTAGAAAATTTAAGTTTTTGTAGCGCACAAAAATAATTTCAAGAGAAAATATAATTATTTTTTGCACCTGGATTAAAAAGTAATCGACAGAGTAACTAGTTGAGTACAGGGTTTGGAGACTTCTAGTAGTGTATCTGTTTCACAATCGGCATTAAAATTAAAATCTTCAATTGAACCTTTGTCTTTTAAAGCGACTATATATTTAAAGATTCATTTTAGAAATCTTTCCTCGTCATCTATTAGATGATTACCTAATTTTATTAGGAAGCAAATTGGCAGGTAACTAACGACTATGAACCTGCTGGCAAAAAATAAAAAAAAAGTAATAATAATAATAATAATAATAATAATAATAATAATAATAATAATCTTAGCCGCCCTTAGAATAAGAATATTTATGAATTTACCATGCGCATATTCGCATAGGTATATTGGGGTATTTTTTTTATAGGACCGTCAATCAATGAGAATTTTTGACAAGAAATCATCAGCGAGGAAGCCCAGTCACCTAATCGGTTATATATTACCTTTTTAAAGGTTTAAAGGTCGCTCATGAATGACAGAGGCAAGTGACAGTTACATTGCCCTATCGAGCAGGACAATGCGCTAGAGACTAACCATATATACATAAGATCAGAGCCCAACCTCCCTCTCCACCCAAGCTAGGACCAAGGATGGCCAAGTGCATTAGTAAGACTCATCAAGTCAGTGAACTTAACAGCAAAATAACTAACTTATCATGGAACGTAAAATTGAACATTTCTCAGCCTTTGTGGAGTCTCGCCGGTAAAATGACTCCGAGAATTAATGTTTAGGCAGTGAAATTGGTAGTCCGAGACTAAAATCTATCACGAAAGAAACCAATAAGATTGAGACTGGGAATTATTTTCAAGAAAGACGATTTATAGGGACATCGTGATTGGAAAACACTGGAACTTGAGTCGGCATGAACAATCAGTAGTGAAGGACTGTTCAAATCCATTATTACTCATTAAATTGTGTTAACTTACGATCCAAGATTAGAGTTACAAAAGCTGCAATGTAATCGTAATCTTTTCTGATTAGAAGAAGGACAATTTACATAATGATTTATTATTACTAGATGAAATGAGTCTTGGGTTTTCTTTTTATATAAATAGTTTACGTGGCCCGTCAAAAATGACGGCTAAATGTTTAGAGGGATATGCTCACACACGCACCGCCCTCTCACCAAGGTATGACTACTCTCTATCCCCTTACCCGAGAGATGGGGAGAGCTAAGCGTGACCTAAAAGACATATATATATATATATATATATATATATATATATATATATATATATATATATATATATATATATATATATATATATATTATATATATATATATATTTATTTATTTATTTATTTATTTATTTATTATTCACACTTCATGACGTCTTGGGGGGGGGGTTGAATTTAAGCAGGTATTGTAAGCTGAAAAGTAAAAATAAGATGAGGTTTAAGTAAGAAAACATACAATAGGGACAGTTAAACAGTTGTCCTTTATCAAGTTATCCAAATCCTAGCATCCAGTAAATTATCTTATGGCTTTGTTGTTGTGACTTTTTTTATCCTGTTATTGTTCACCTTTTATTTGCCCCTTATTATTATCATTTTGTTACCACAGTTGTGCAGCAGTTAAAATATAACTTGGTAAAGCATTTGCCTTTTATTATCATTTGTTTTTTCCGTGCTCATGTTCTTGTCAGACCGTCTCGCCTGCTCCATCTCTTTGCCTAATTGTCCTAAGGGATTGTTTTGTCAGGTCTATATATCTTTCTGCGTAGGGTGCGCTATCGTGTTTTTTTATCGTGGATAAGCTGGGTGTGATCGTGACATATTTAAGATGTTATTGCAATACCAAATTGCGTTTAATCACGGGGTGATATGCACTTAAAATTTCTAAAACAATATTTCTTTAAGGATTATAGTTGATAATCTATATATGTGTATATATATATATATATATATATATATATATACATATATATGTATGTATATATATATATATATATATATATATATATATATATATATATATATATATATATATATCATCAGCCGCAAGTAGTCAACTGCAGGACAAAGGCCTCTCACATGTCCTTCCACTCCAGTCTGTTCATGGTCATTTTTTGCTAGGCTATACCCGCTAAATTTCTTACCTCGTTAGTCTATATATATATATATATATATATATATATATATATATATATATATATATATGTATATATATATATATATATATATATGTGTGTGTGTGTGTGTGTGCGTGTGTTGTTTGTGTGCATGTGTGTGTCTTGAAGACTAAAGTATTTTGCCACAATTCAAAGTGTCAATATAAAGATCCATTTGTTCCCGTAGGCGCGTAAAACATGCCGGTATTAGTGTTTTTTTTTTTCTTTTTAATCACAGGATATTCAATAATAGTAATTTCTATGAATTATAGTGTTACAAAGAACCCTTTATATAAGGTCCTAATCCAATAAACTCTGAAGATATCATTTACATATTTTTTCAATTTAGTTTTTTGAATGAATTTAAAACTTATGTTTAAAACGAGATAATTATAAACAATTGTCATTAATGTAATTTCTAATAGCAATTATTTCATTTGTAAATGACTGTAAGCTATCATTATGAGATATCTATTTTATTTTGAAGTGTGTAAGTTTTTATTTATGCTGTTGTTATTCCATTTATTGTACTATGGTTGAATCTTGCTTGTGATTAATCCACCTAAGTTATCCTAAAGATTCAAGTTATTAAATGTGTTTGCTGAAACTACGTTGAATAAATATTAGCTTTATATATATATATATATATATATATATATATATATATATATATATATATATAATTATATGAATATGTACTCTATACGTATCTATAATATATACTGTTTATACATACATATGTGGATTTTATACATGCGTGTATGAATATGTACTATTATATATATATATATATATATATGTATATATATGTGTATATATATATATGTATATATATGTGTGTATATATATATGTATATATATATATATATATATATATGTATATATATGTATGTATGTACATTATGACTTTTTTCCCAAGGAAATCTTACTGGAAAGCCATCTTAGCAAAGATTATCCCAAATAAAAATGCTGACGAAGTAGAATTTTTGCCATATTATATCCAGATAACGCCTTGTGGAATATTGCATCAGAAGCATTAAACAGGAAAGCGGAGAAGAAGGAAAAGACAAAAAAACAAAACAAAATCTGACAAAAGCAACGCATGTCTTCTTTCCAAAGGGTAATAATAGTATAATGATGATAATGATGTCCGCCGGTGCGCTGAATGATAAAAACACATGATAAAAACACTTCATCACGAGAAGTGCTCTCTTGTGGGGGATGGTTTTCATTTGGCTTCTGTTTTTTGGTTATATTATATGCATTCTGTTTGTTTCTTGTGTTCTTTATTTATCTTTTTTTTCTTGTGAATGTGAAGGAATAAATTGCAATATTGAATAATGTATTTTCCCCCAGATCCTGTTTGTCCTTCCGATAGGTTTTTATCAACTCCATCGGTTCCATAAAGATAAAGTGTGAGTGTGTATTTTTGCTCTCTTGAAACATTGGATAAAAAATCAGAGGGGAACGCATTCTGTTTTCTCTAATATATAATATTCTATCCTCCATATTTTTCAAGGTTATATTTTAGTTTTAATTTTGCGAACGCTTGAGGCTAACAGGAAATTTTTTTTTCCCCTATTGTCGGTTTTTCTGGAATTTTTTTTTTCTCTTTTTCTAATACCGGAGACAGCTCGCTCCCATTGTGGTGGCATTTCGCAGAAGCGTTTGCCTCCCGTGAGCACCGACGCGCGCTGCATTTATTTACGTGGCTGAAATGTTTTATATCGTGTCCGTGGAAGTGGTTGGCGAATTCTTTAATGTAGCCGTGAATCTCCTTTCTGCATTATTTTTATTGCCCTGGGAAGATAGGGGACGAGAGGGGGAGGAGGCAGAG
Source organism: Palaemon carinicauda (assembly GCF_036898095.1). Taxonomy (NCBI): domain Eukaryota; kingdom Metazoa; phylum Arthropoda; class Malacostraca; order Decapoda; family Palaemonidae; genus Palaemon; species Palaemon carinicauda. The sequence continues at coordinate 38,137,013 of NC_090765.1, forward strand.
GAAGAGAAAGAGGAGGGAGAGACGGGCCAAAAGGTTTTGGGCATTCCAACACCGTTCTCGAAAAATGTATCCAATTTTTGCCTTATAAGAACCTCAAATCAACAACTATAAATCACAAGGTCTCTTTCGCAATACAAGTTTGAGTGTCGCAACCCACGATAAAATCTTAATGTCTTTCAATAATGCAAGTTGTAAAAAGTTGATCTGTGTATTGAATAAGTTATGGAAGGAACGAAACGACTCGAGTCGCAACCTCTTTCCCCCCCTACTCTGTCCTTCCCCCCTCCTACTGACAACCCCCCTCCCTATCTTGGACGAGACTTTCTCCCCCTTCGTACCCCTCCTGTCAACCTCCTTTCCCTCCAATCTCACTCTCCCTTTACATTTTCGGGTCTGGGTGAACTGGGAAAAAAAGTAGGGGGGTCTGTGTGTCATTTGCACGTTAGTCCCCCCCCCCACCTCCGTTATTTTACGGGTTTATATCATGAAGGAAAAATCCTTCTAGGTTTATATTTACCCCCTTTATTTTACGGGTTTATATCTACCACTTTTATTTTGCGGTTTATGTCTACCCCCATTTATTTTTAAGGTTAATATCTACCACTTTTATTTTGCGTTTATGTCTACTCCCTTTATTTTAAGGGTTTACGTCCACCCACTTTATTTACGGGTTTACCTCCACCCCCTTTATTTACGGGTATATATTTACCGCCTTTATTTTACCGGTTTACATCTACCCCTTTACGGGTTTATATCTACCACCTTTATTTTATGGGTTTACATCTACCCTCTTTATTTACTGGTTTATATCAACCCCCTTTATTCTACAGGTTTATATCTACCCCCATTTATTTTACGGGTTTATATCTACCCCCTTTATTTTACGAGGAGTCGATTACATTTGTTCGATAGACAATCTAAATATAATAAAATAAAATTATATATATATATATATATTTTTTTTTTAAATTTGATCGACACCGTCAAACAAAATCATGTTTGTATGTTGTTTATTCGTGTATAAGTATAATTTAGCTGATGCAGAGGTATAGAAAGAAAAGGATAAGATTATAAAATACGTGCAATAAATATCCATTCTATGTATACTGTATTAAGTGTAATCTTATAATGAGAGTTTATATTTAAATCTCTCTCTCTCTCTCTCTCTCTCTCTCTCTCTCTCTCTCTCTCTCTCTCTCTCTCTCACATGTTTATATTATGTGTGTATATACATATGCATATATGTGAATGTGTTTATATATTCATATGTAATGTGTATTTATGTATATACATAAATATACAATATATAACTCGATTAGTAGGTATATCAGTATTAAAAGAATCTTGGAGATTATGTATACACTGCTTATATAGTGATCAAGCGAAAAGGTGAAATATTGAATAGTGATGGTATTTTTTGGGGGGGGGAGAGTGAAATATCCTTTTGTTTCACGTACTGTTGATAGAACAAGAAAAATTCGAGAAAGAGAGAAGAAAGAAAGAGAAGGGGGATAAAAAAAAGTAGAGAGGATATAAATATTGAATTAAGTATTTAGAAGTCTGCCTTAGTGAAGCCCTCATAAGCCATTCTCTTAGAGGAGAAGGTCCTCCTCTGCCTCTGCCTATTATTTATTCATTCTCTCTTTCTCTCCCTCTTCGCCTTCCCTTCCTCTCACGCTGCCGCTTTCTCTTCGTAATTCTCCGTGATCTCCAGAGGTGCCACCATACATATGTAGTGTTAATAAACTACTTTGAAAGCTAGACAAACATTTTCCTTTCTGGACGTGTGTTTTTGTTCTCCCAGAGAAAACGCGTAATCTGTGGCACATTTTAGGCTTATTTATACAAAGACATTCTTTGTGACAATATGCTTTAAATGTGGATGTGATGGTGGAGCATGTTTGGTGTTAAAAGGTACGTAAAATCATTCGTACCTGAAATAAAGGATATTCACACTTGACTATATTGGATGGTGCTGAAAAGTATATTGCAATGTTGCCTTCTGTTTTTACATTAGTGTTTTCTTAGTATATCCTGCCCATTTTTCAAAATTATTTTTGTAAATGTAAAGGAATAATATATTTATGTTTTATATTTATTGAAATCATTTGTTCAAAATTTTGGAAGGAATAACATATTTAATTCCTATATTGATTGAAATATTTTTTTTTTTTTAATTTCGTGAGGAATAATATATTTAATTTCTATATATTGAATTTTTCTTTTATTTCGTGATAGATAATAGTTTATTGAAATAATTTTCTTTAAATTTCGGGGAAAATGGGTGCCCCCAAACTATATCTCAACAGGAATTGGTCTTTCATATAAATAATGGAACGATAATAGTATTTATATTTTACTTAAGCAAACCATGTAGATCTGTGACAATCAGACAAGAGAGATGAGAAATATATTCTCGCTCTATCATTAGCGTTTTAACGATATATAACTGGATTCGTCTTACCTACATTCTGCGTCACAATAAATATATTTCTAGGCATTTTATTTCTACAGAGTAGTAAACATGCAAACATTAACAGTCTCCTTTGCCTCTTGCACATATCCTATAAAGAACTTTCATCACTTATTTATTTTTTTTTCTTAATGTGCTTACCCTTTGATATATTGTAACTTGAAAATCATTATTTTAATTTTCCGGATCCTTATGGCTATGCCAATAGGATTTATTTACATCCTTTTCAGTGTTTCTTTACAGAGATTTCTAACCCTTTGTGACGGGAGTGTGTTTGAGGGATTGCATCTTCCAATGTATCATATTCACAGCTCCTATCTAAAGGTTTGATGGTACGTTCCTTCATAGGATATTTCGTCTGGATCTTTCCCCTAGCTTGTTCACCCCATTATTATTTAATAGTGTACGCAATCCGGCATAAATGAAAGCTAAATATTTAGATAGATACGCACACATACGCTCACTTACCAGGGCATGACTACCCCCTCTCTGCCCTAACTGAGGGACGGGGAGAGACTGAGTAGTTGTACGTACGTCTGGCAATGCAGCTGAGTGTAACCGGAAAGAATTACATATAATATATTAATATATAATCATATATATATATATATATATATATATATATATATATATATATATATATATATATATAGACAGACATATGCTCTTTATTATATAGGGGAGATAATCTTAACATTAGTTAATAATGCGGTGTGTGACATTCGGTGCAAATGAAAAAGTTGATATATTTATTTCAAGGCCTTGAGTTATTTCTACTATAGTTTTCCTCCAAATAAAAGAGTTTCCATAAGGCGTGTTAATAACCATAGAATCCTTTGAAAATGCCGAAGACATAGATGTGCTCATACAAATTTCATGTAAGAGACAACAAAGGAACTGGAGTGCTGCTAAAACTCCTATTCTTAAGAATGTGTCCAAGGATAAATATCTGACATGAAAGTATCCCTGGACAGCTTTTTATCATAACATCGTCAAGGTGTTTTTTATTTATTTGTGTTTTTTCACATGTTAGTATAAACCTCATTAGACCCACTCATAATACAAGACTCGTTCCTGTTTTTCAAACCGGGCTCTGTTTTTTTGTGATGTGTTTATATACTCTCTCTCTCTCTCTCTCTCTCTCTCTCTCTCTCTCTCTCTCTCTCTCTCTCTCTTTAAGCGGAGTCTAGGTGGATGTAAACGGTATCGAAAGTATTTGTTATTCTGATATTTTTATTCTTTAAACAAAACTAAAATCTTTATAGAATGGATGTGTAGATGGCTGATTCTTTCGTCAAAAACACTTGATTCTTTACATTTTATATTTTATTAGCTTACCTTTTCCTTCTTAGTTATAATCTTGAATTAATACGGGAAAGGAACGATGGTTACTTCTGTCAACAAATCTGGAAATGTCTCTCAATGAATCAATTACAAATACATTTTCCTCTGGTTTTTATTGAGGGGGAAGTATGAAGTATGTAATTCAGCAATAAGCTGTTTTCCCAAATAGTGGCCTGTCTCCATCCTTTTTGGAAGGGGGAAAACATTTTGCTTGAAGGTTTTATTATAGCCACACTGTTAAAAAAAACCGTAATTTTAATCGGAAATTCTCAGTATAAATATACTTTTCTTAGCCGTATTACAGTAAAATACAAGCGACCGTAATTTTTACCCAATTTTTTTTTATCTTTTACGGGTTGGTGATCGTAATATTACTCTTGTATGTCAATATATCCGTTTTAAAACAGTAAATGTCTGGCAACATTTATTCCAGGATTTTTACCGTTTTTTTGTTAGGGCAAATTTTTAACAGTGCACTGCAGTTGGTTCCTCAGAATCATGACTGTCAGTGTATCGATCCCCGTTACACGCACTGAACTTCTTGTCTCTATCTTTATACACGTTTCGACCATTTCGTTTCAACACTTCTCGCAACCCAATTAAGCAACTTTTTTTTTTTCCCTCAAAGTTATGTTATTTGTTTACGATTTTCTTCAAACTAGTTTCCTTACATCCTCTTAAAGCAATAATTTTATTAATGTTTTTTTTTTTTTTTTTTTTTCTTCAACAACGGTAACCCTTTATCTCACCTTATCTTTTCATTTTTTTATTATTTCGTTACTTTTCATTCTTAAATACTACTTTCTCACATTGATTATCACACATTTCACCTGAATATAAAAAGTTTCACAATGTCTTTCATGAACACGCATATGCTTTCCAAACATTTTGCTGATAGCTGTCACTTCCTTGCTCGACAGATTCCATGGCCCACCTATTCTTTCTTTCCTTAGCACATTCTCATCTCCTCCCTAACTGCAGTCCTCGACATTCATCCAACAGCCAACAACTTTTCATGTCAACTGAGGAGCGGTTGATTTTTTGGTAACTGGTCCAATTAACTTAACCCCTCCCTCATTCGTTATCAGTGTTTTCCGGCGAGATGAGGAAGGAAATCATATATATAGAAAGAAATGCGGTACTATGCTCTATTTGCTCCCCAAAATACCTAAATTCGAAGCCAAATTAAGATCCATTGTCCATAAGTTGAT
>NC_090765.1:38149084-38151584 GCF_036898095.1 Palaemon carinicauda
TTCTTTTCTCTTTTCAAGCAAAAAGCCCACGTGTGCGTATGCAGTAGCCCTTCCAGTGCTCAGCTTTCGAAGCGTTTGACTTAACTAGATTTGTAGAACTGAGCCCCGTTTTTTATAAGATTTTTCTCGCGCACACTTGCTGCGAGCACTACGTTTGGTTCTCCTGCAAAAAAGAAACCAGATTTCTCTCCATTTCACAAAAGAAAAAAAATGCGCATTTCAGGGCCAAAATGGTATTGTATTATAGCTGATCCATTAACAGGAATTCTTTGTTAAGAAAGAAGAACTGGATAATATCAGAATAAAATATCTAGAGTTTTTACAAACACTAACTGCAAAAAAAAAAAAAACCTATTTCTCTCCATTTCACAAAAGAAAAAAATACGCATTTCAGGGCCAAAATGGTATTGTATTATAGCTGATCCATTAACAGGAATTCTTTGTTAAGAAAGAAGAACTGGATAATATCAGAATAAAATATCTAGAGTTTTTACAAACACTAACTGCAAAAAAAAAAAAAAAACCTATTTCTCTCCATTTCACAAAAGAAAAAAATACGCATTTCAGGGCCAAAATGGTATTGTATTATAGCTGATCCATTAACAGGCGTTCTCTGTTAAAAAAGAAGAACTTGATAATATCAGAATAAAGTATCTAGAGTTTTACAAACTCACTACAAAAAAAAAGAAAAAAATCCAAAATTTCTAGAAGAAAAAAATCCACGTTTCAGACCCAGGATGGTATTGTATTATGACATTCTCCAACGATGAGTATGTTCCCATTAGGAATTATACGATCTGTATATCAGAATAAAAAAAATCTAGATTTTTTTACCAACGCCCCTGAGATTTCTGAACTGAGAGGAGGATTTACCATACACAATTTTTGGCCATGACGTAATTAAGAACAGTTGTCGGGTTTAAAGGCCATTTCAAAATTAATTTTTTCCTATGAATTATAATTTACACACATACATACATACATACATACATACATACATACATTATCTATATATATATATATATATATATATATATATATATATATATATATATACACACATATATATATGTATATATACACACATTGCGTTCATAAATATATATATATATATATATATATATATATATATATATATATATATATATATATATATATATATATACATATACATATACATATATGTGTCTATGTGTATAATAGTAAATGTACTTATTTCTATTCCTCGGAATAAAAAAAATGCAAAAAGTCGCAACTTTTCTTATTACAGAATTGAGAGAGAGAGAAAGAATATATATATATATATATATATATATATATATATATATATATATATATATATATATATATACATACATATATATATATATATATATATATATATATATATATATATATATATATATATATATATATAAATGTCCCTTCTTCCTAGTGCATCTCAGTAGGTCAATTACGCCAAGTGTCGGAGGTCATGCTGTGAGAGCAAGGTCCGATCACGTTTCTTGCATAATTGCCCTCATCTGAGCGTAACTTATTCGTTTCAATTAGAGACGCGGTTACTTAATGATCTAAAAGGCCAGTCGGTAATCATGTTGTCTTCCCGGGCGGTTGTTCCCTTATTTAGCCGGCGCTGATGGCTGATGCAGCCCATGCAGGCGCAAGCATCCCAATTAACCTTACTATAGCACCGCCAGGAGGGGGAGGAGGAGGAGGAGGTGGTTGTGGTGGAGGAGGAGGTAAATGGATAGGAGGTGTATTAATTAACTTTACCATAGCACACACGGAGGAGGAGGAGTCGAAGGTAGAGATTGTAGTAGTTGGAAGAAGAGAGAATTAATGGGACGGAATATAAAGTCAAGAGGTAAAAGAATGAGGAGTAAAATGTAGAAATGGAAAGAGCATTGTTGGAAATAGAAAAGAGTATTATTGGGGAAGTAGAGGAGGGAGAAGGGATGATAGGAATATATATTAATCCTATCATATACAGTAATCGAACACAGGCGAGAAAAAGGAGGGAGAACTGTGGAAGGGAAAGGAATTGAGCGGAAAGAATATGCAGTACATCATTATAAGGAGAATAGATGGGATAGGAGTATTATCAATTAACCTTAAAGTAGTGCAAAAGGAAGAATCCGAAAAGGATTGTGGGAGGATCAGGAGTGGAGGAGAAGAGGAATAATAGGTTTCAAAAGTATAGGAACACTGAAGAAGGGGATTTAAAGGAAGAATGAAGTAGGAAGATGACTGTTGGAGAAGGAGAGGGAGGTAATGAGATATTAGGAGCAGTGAGAGTATAGCCTATGCGCGTTTTTGCTGCTCGCATAATAGCGATGGTAATGTTCATGGTGGAAAGATTGAAATTCACTGTTCTATGTCTAGCTTTATCATTTGCCTATCTGATTCAACAATTTTAATGTCTTTATTTTAGAGTATATTATATACTATTTCTATATCCGATAGACATCATTTCTCATCCATTCTATGTATTTTACGTGAG
>NC_090765.1:38171584-38206584 GCF_036898095.1 Palaemon carinicauda
GCACGTTGATGTGAATCATTTTTTTTTCTTATATATATATATTCATTTTGCAGTCATTAAGTCCTTAGTAATGTTTGGCGACATTTGTTTGGTCAATTCTTGGACGGGTGACCATCAAATATTACGTATACTCTAATCAAGAAGTACGACATTTGTTCGATCGGTTCTTGGAATGGTGACAATCAATTATTATGTATACTCTAATCAAGAAGTGCGTTAGCGTTAATTATTTTATTACAGTTATTATGTCGCTTGATAAAGTTTGGCGACATTTGTTTGGTCAATGCTTGGACGGGTAACCATCAATTATAGCTTTTTTTTTCTTATTTTATTTTCCCCTTCTCTAATATCAAAACGCATGACGGACATAGCTACTCCAAAGCGGCGCCTTTAGGTCACAATAAGGCCTAAAAAGCCTCCTAAAGCAACCCCCCCCCCCCTTTGTGGATTATCTGAGGGAAACGGAATCCAAGTGTAGAGTCATTTTCATATTATGCGGTAGGCGCAGTTCACGTAAACGGGGGATAGAAGAAAAAAAATAATAGGGGGAATAGTCCAGTAGGATGGATGGGAAGGGGATAGGTGGTCCTTTATATCCTGAATGCAATCATTTGAATTTAAGATTGGAGTCATTAAATTTCAGGGAATCCATTTCCACGCTCCGGGATAAAGAAAATAAAATGTAGCTACGGAGGAAAAATTCTTGTATGAATAACTTTGAGCAAACAAGCAAAAGCCTGATTATAATGTATACAAAATGCATTTTACAAACCGGCTGCCTCTGAGCGTCTCGCAATTATAAGGATTTAAATATATGCCATATATCACCATAACAAATTTATCCATTAACATTTGTTGATATGTAGCAAACATGAGCGGCAGCTCCATTGTACTGTATTTCATTAAGAATATTGAGAGAGAGAGAGAGAGAGAGAGAGAGAGAGAGAGAGAGAGAGAGAGAGAGAGAGAGAGAGAGAGAGAGAGAGAGATATTTCATTGTGTTTAATTATCTGGATTTAAAATTTTCTGTATTTCAAATTGGTTACCGAGAACAGGATGTAAAATTTATAATGCTGAGTTTGGAAATCAGTTCTACAAGTGATGTTTTCATTTCGTATACTTAATATCTTCCAGTATTTAGAATCTATGATGATTATTTAATAGGGAATACTTTGCTATATTATATCATCTTAATCTTGGCTCGGAATTACATATTTTGCTTCCGACTGGAATCTATAATAGAATATAAAATAAGGAAAATCTGGAGTACACGAGGTGTACATGTCCTGTTAGGTTTATTTATTTATTTATTTATTTATTTTTTTAAATAAGTCATACAACAATTAGCGCTTGGAGATACTTATATCTTGTTCTTATGAAGAAACAAAAAAAAATCATTCGAGAATCTCTTTCTGGCAATTTCCTTCTTCATATTTTTGGTTATCTCAATTGGTTGAGGTATTATTATACATGTGTTTGTAACTATATAGAGTTTGTCGGATGAAGAATGTGTAAGGTAATTTTGTCTTTTGCATAATATTCCATATTTATTCATCCTTTACTAGATGTTGTTTGATCAGTCTATGGTGGACTGTATATATTCCAGCTCTTACATGTACTATCATATTTCCTTAACTTTTATTGTTGATCACGTATCCAAAACAACATCAAACAACGTAGTTCCTCGTCCTTGTAACAACTCATTTAATGGTTTCTCCAATATAAGCATTTTATAGAGGACACATTCGTATTGACTTTTGAAAGAATTATCCTTCCGTGCAGTCTGTCATTAGATCTTATTTTCGCACGTATTATGTCTAAAACCTTCAACGCACTGAAACATGTGGCTTTGTCAGTCAAACTTCCCACAGTTGACTTATTTATATACAGGTTATGAAACTACCTTTAATATTTTGGCTTAAGGTCTAAACGTTTATAATTTTTTGTTCCTTAAGTTGTGATCCAAGAAAAAATATTTTCTTTCACATCCAACAGGATTCGTCAATATTTTATTAATTTAATAAGTAGCTGTATAAATGTTTAAAGAAGATTACTGATTTTGTACCACAGGATAAAAAACTTATTTTAATTCTCAGAAACTCTGAGTTGGATACTCTTCTAGATGTTTTTCTCAAGATACGAAAGGAAGAAATAAAATTTTATGTGAACTTGTTCTTTTATCTATTGGATTCAGACTAAAAATATCAATAAAATGAAAGTACTAGCTTAATGTTTTTCATAAATATCACCTCTTAAAGTGAATTTACTTATGTTTTAAGCTCATCACTCGTTAACCCTTATTTATTATCGTATATATGCATATGTAATTATTAATTAATTAATTTATTTATTTATAAAAATATGATTACATATGAGCGCTCCGCCGTTCGTGTTTGTACGCAAACATATGTATCAGCAAAGCTGCTCTAGTCCGAGCCACCCATGCTTGGTTAGTTTGCTTTGATTGATCAGACGAAGATCTCCCACCATCACCAATCCACACTGGCGAGCGTGGTGATGAATTGGCTAAACCCCAGACATAAATTGACACATTTGAAGTATTTATTCTGCAGTAGACTTGAAACGACAGAATTTGTTGTCATATATATGTGTATATATATGTATATATATATATATATATATATATATATATATATATATATATATATATACACACATATATATATATATATATATATATATATATACATATATATATATATGTATATGTGTGTGCGTATGAAAATGCCTATGTATACCTATGTATGTAAATGTGAGAGACAGACAGACAGAAGGACAAACAAACAATGAGTTCCGGTGTTGGAATAGAATATATATATATATATATATATATATATATATATATATATATATATATATATATATATATATATGTATATATATATATATATGTTTATATAAGTCTTTATTATTAATTTCCACTTCTATTCATATCAGAATTTTATTGTAATTCTTTTATAAAAGTTCATCCTTATAGTTGATATTAATAGACGCCCCCGTAGTAATGCTAGTAGTTATGGTCCTCTTCATTCTTTTGTGTTGCATGATTTTGTCAGGATCATTCCCGTGTACAGTATATCTTCGCTGCAGAATATTCATCACCAATTTGCTTTTATCTTCTGATATCCTCTTGTCGAATGCTTTTCCACAGCCAAGATGTTTTTGTACATTTATGCCACTCTAGAAGCTCGAGTCATGCGGCATATGTTATTGAAATCAGTTGCCTGTTCATCTTCTATTTGTTCCTCGTACCGGTTCGGTCTCTCTACATAAAACAGCTGGTATCAGGTGGTGCTTAGATTTTGTGCTTTTGTTTATTTGTGTCCATGGTATTTTTATGTTCTTTAAGCGAGGATGTTTGTAGGTTTCGAAGTAGTCCTGTCATATTTTTTTTCTAAATCCTATTGATTGTTTTCAGGTTTTTCATTTTTGAAGTGATATATCTCACAAAAAAAGACCTCGAGGTACTGTGAAAGATTATTTGATCAGTATTGCTTGTTATTGAAGAAAAACATAAAATCTGGAAATGGCATTTTCCGTACTTAAACTGTCAATTTTATGCAAATGATTATATACGCAAGTGGCCATTTAATTGGAAATGGATCTCTCTATAAATAAAGCGCAAGTGTCTGGTTATATATATATATATATATATATATATATATATATATATATATATATATATATATATATATATACATACAGTATATATATAGTATATATCCGGTCACGCTGAGCCCTCCCCGTCCCTCTGGGAGAGAGGAGAGGGGGTTGCATGTGGGTGTGTGTGCATATCTATCTAAATATTCACCCATCATTATGATGGGGCGCGTACACTAGTTTTTAATAATCTTCCTTATTGAAGGGACAGAACGCCCTTAGCTGAGAATATGAAAGAGTGGTTGTACTAAGTGATTTATATGCAAAGGTGGGTGAAAGGAAGAGAAATGTTTCTGGTAGATATGGAGTTTTTGCAGTAGATATAAAAGTGAGTTTTGTTGAGGTATATTTGGATAGAACTTGACATTGTTTTTAAGGAATATTATCCTTAAGATTACCAGAGGAGGAGAAAATTGGGAAGTTGATTATTATCAAGTAGAGAGAAGAGTGGTTGAAGGTATATCTGATCATCATTTGACTGAACCAAAGCTAATGGTAGATATGAGTTTAAATTCGAGACTTACGTGATGAATATGTTGCTGTAAATGTCATTTTGACAGGTCACTTTATATGGAATTATGATACCCATATAAAGAGAAGGTGAATGAAGAACTGTTGGCTAGAGTTACAGACAGTATTGGATATTGTAGATGAATGTAAATATTGAAAGTTATATAAAAAATGAATAAAAACGTTTAGTGGTAGGATACAATAATTGAGTGTAGGGAAAAAAGGGAGATTTTATGAGGCTGTTATATTTCTGGAGTGGATTTACGAAGCCATACAGAATAATTAATAGGGTAATCTGGTATAAAGTTAGTAAAAATGGATTATCATGAAAAAAGATGGAGACAAAAAGGTGGTGGTGGTGTTTTTCTTTTTTTCTCCAGATCTTAGTGTGATTCAATCAACACATGAGCCTGACTTAAATTATTGGTATGTCCAAATGTTTTTGCATTTATGTATTGTGGTATTTACAGTATGTGTAAATTTTCTATTAACATATGTGTTTATGTAAAGAATGCAGACAACATAGTTCTGTTAAAAAATAGGCTTCTTAAGAATTGCGACTTTGAATATTTCGATGTTATTCATCTATTCAGGTTTTCGTTCTAAAGATTATTTTATGCTGATGAACTGATGATTTTAATGGGTTTAAAAATATCAATTCATAATTGTCACATATTTTATTTACCAGCTGATTTTAAAGAACAGCTGCAGTACAGTAATTATATTAATAACAGTTTAAATATAAGGAACTACCCTTATATCTACCTCTCCCTGCTTCCCGAAAATCCGTTTAATTCTGTTTAATATTGAAATGTAAATTTCCATAGACTTTGTCCTCTCGGCTGGAATTAAATTTTCGTCTTTTCATCTCAGGATAAAATCGTTTTATTTCGCATTTTTACTTCCCTTATTTAAATTTCTTGATAGACACCTTCAGAAAATTTCCCAAAAATACTTTTTAATTCGACTTTTGAATTTTGGAAGCTGCATTTCCCTTTGCAGCTGCATCTGCAGCAGCATCAGCAGCAGCATTTGTGTTTGCAAATCAGCTCGCTGTTATTTATAACCTTAAAAGCACAAATTCGCTTCAGTCTGAATCTGATTATTCAAATATCTAATCAAGCGGGGATGGAGATAACCCGAAATTTGATTAGCGGCGACTCTGTTAACTAAACTAAGTTAATCAGGGTTCGGTTTATCAGATATTTAATTAATCTGGACCGTATCTCAATTATTCTTATTGAGAGACCCGATAGATTAAGTAAGTTAATTAGATGCAACGCGAACATTGAAATTATTTATGCACTACTATCTCCCGTGCTGTCTTTTTTCCCCCCGCTGTCTCGCCTTTTTCGCTCCCTAAAGCTTTTAAACAATACTTAGGTGGGGTTTGGGTAAGGAGTAGGGGTAGGGAAGGGGGGTTAGGGGCAACAACGTTGCTTTAATGCATTGGTAACTAGACTCTAGTAATGCGCCAGGGTTTCAAAGGGTTTCTAACGTGTTAAGGGATTGTGGCCAGATTAAATATTTCTCGTCTTGTACGCGTGTGCTGTTTGGACGGCTGTTTTGTTTGCCTGCTACTCCCATGTAATGTCATTGCCTTATCGTCAATTCTTTTTCTTTTTTCTGTGGATTGGCTGACGTTGAAAGAGATTCTGAAACAAGCTGGATTATGGTGACATTAAAGGATGCGAATAACACACACGACCAAAATTTAAGTGATACTGCGACTGCCACGCAGTAGACAGCCACATAGTGAGAAAAATAAAGGGAGAGCAAAAATAACAGTATCCTTATTTATCATAGTAAATTTGAGGTGATATTAAAGGAAAACACCATGTGCGTTTCTAAATTCTACATTACATACATGAATCATACATGAATCACGCTGACAGTAGTACTTTCAACGGTGTGTGTGTATGTATGTATATGTATAAATATATATATACATATGTGTATGTATATATATATATATATATATATATATATATATATATATATATATATATATATATATAAAGAGAGAGAGAGAGAGAGAGAGAGAGAGAGAGAGAGAGAGAGAGAGATGGAGATTTTATATGTAGGCTACACATGTGTTTATATATATATATATATATATATATATATATATATATATATATATATATATATATATATATACAGTATATATACTGTATATATATAAACGTGTGAGCGCACATGTGTATGATATAATTTTACTTGAATGTAGTAAAGCTTTGACATCAGTTGGACAAACTAATCAACCATGATGACTTCAAAGAAAATTACTTGAAAGTAACGGTAATTGAAGAAAATGATAAGCAAATATATTCTAAAAACATTTCGGCAAAATTATAAAGAGCCTTGAGAAGTGACAGGTAAACGACTGAAGCTTTGAGCCATGTCACCGCCCCATTACTCATCAGTAATATATAATTTTGACCAAGTTTCTAATCATATCTGCTGTACTAATTTTTTACCATCTACTATTGAATATAGTCTACTTTTTTCTGTAACTTTCAGAATGGTTTTGCTTTCTAGGAGTCTTGTTATTAATGTGCAAATTTCCTCTTTGATAAAGGACCACTGAATAGCGTTCTTTGCGTGACTGTTGATCGTTACTTGGAAAATTGTTAAACGTTTAGACTTTTTTATTAAAAGATTTTTTTTTTTTTCACAAATACGCCATTTAAACCTTCATTCATATCGTATAGCTATCATAGGGGGTAAGAGAGTATATTTTGAATTACTAAGAATTATAGTAGGAATGGAGTTTTTACATGTATCTGCTCCAGAGTAGTTAACCTGGAATATATTTTTCTCCACTTTTTTGTGCATAGTAATCCATTCATCACTGCAAACGTTTATACAATTATCTTTTTGCGTTTTTAAGTTTTATAGATTTAGCTAGAGAAGACGAAAAAGATTTGAGATGAACATATCTGATATTATGATGAACACAATGCTTAAATGATTCGTAAAAATGTCCATCACTTGAATGTTATATGATGTTGGTAAGTTCTTATTAGTAAATATTTTGATGTGGACGTAAAAGACTTCACTGTTCCGTGAAAAGTACATGTGCAACTTATTTTTTATTTTATAAAAAATCAGCCAACAGTCATCATTCATCCCTTGAAAGTTGAGTCGTTGATGAAAACCTTTGGGTTATAAATCGTTCACAGCAATAATCGATCCATATATCTGTTACACAGAAGGCTCATTTGCAGCGTGTCGAATCCCCCTTCCTCTTATCAACACGGCCATTCACGCATATTTTGAGTGTTTACTGTAGAAATATATATGCATTCGTACTCAAAGATATAGATGTGTTATTATTATTATTATTATTATTATTATTATTACTTACCAAGCTACAAACCTAGTTGGAAAAGTATGATGCTATAGCCCCTGGGGCTCCAAAAGGGAAAATAACCTAGTAAGGAAAGGAAACAAGAAAAATTATATATTTTTAGAAAAATAACATCAAAATAGATATCTCCTATATAAGCTATAAAAACTTTAACAAAACAAGAGGAAGAGAAATAATATAGAATAGTATGCCCGAGTGTACCCTCAAGCAAGATAACTCTAACCCAAGACAGTGGAAGACCATGGTACAGAGGCTCTGGCACTACCCAAGACTAGAGAACAATGGTTTGATTTTGGAGTGTCCTTCTCCTAGAAGAGCTGATTATTCAATATTTTTCTTTATTATTTCAGTTTAATTGAGTTTACAGTATTGTGAATATACAGAGAGAGAGAGAGAGAGAGAGAGAGAGAGAGAGAGAGAGAGAGAGAGAGAATGGGCGTCCTGCGTTAGTATATTTGTTTCGTAAAGTTAACACTGTTGCTGTCTTCTCTATCTGTTGATAATTATATACATTACCACCTGACTTGACATAACGATTATTTACACAGGTGATAACCCTAACGGCGTAGCTTCTTTTGAAATAGTGTTGATGGAATTAGTATTCATTTGCTCCTTGGTTGCACTAAAATGAATAATATAAAAAGTTACGTGTATACTGAAAATTATGTGAACCTTTATGTGAACCATACTTTATCATAAATACAGTATTTTAAATGTACTAGGTTCAGTCATGCTTTATCATTTATCATCATCACCATCATCATCATCATCATCATCATCATCTCCTACGTCTATTAACGCATAAGGCCTCGGTTAGATTTCGCCAGTCGTCTCTAACTTGAGCTTTTAAATCAATACTTCTCCATTCATCATCTACTTCACGCTTCATAGTCCTCAGCCGTGTAGGCCTGGGGTTTTTTCTTCCGATATTTACATATATCGTTCCCATCATCATTTCTATTTTGCATTCATTATTGTAACTGTCTTTATTTGAGATGGTTATTAGACAATCGCATGTTCTTCCCTATTCCAAGTATTTTTATAAACATCTTTTTTTGCGTGAGATTCTCAGAAATGGCAACTGCTTATTTGATTATCAATATAATAATTTTTAGACAGTCGATTATAATTTACCTGCCGTGTTCTGTATTGCTCACTTATGACAAACGCGTTATATCACAATTATTATTAATAATTTGTTGAAAAAAATCTAAACACCTTCACAGGTTTCATTTTGAAACGTTATATACAGTATTTGAATGCTGGTTTACAGTCATCTTATGTGCGTATCTGTGCACATGTATGTGCGTACACGTATGTACGTGTCCCTGCGTCCAATCACCGTTTGATATCCTTGGTGGCCAGTGAGTAATAGATGAGACGGGAATGTTGTGATTGAGAGCGTGGTTGATCCTCCCTAAATAACGGATGGACTTTCTTGAATCATGGAACAACCACAGAGCCGTGGGGAAGTGTCGCCCTTAATATATTCACTATTTTTGGCAGCTGCGTCTCTCCTCCTCGTGTTTGCCTTATTGTTTTCGTCATTGGCATCTCAGCCCGAATGGATTATTGAGTAATGTTATATGTCCGGGATAAGATTTCTGTACGTCCGGTGGAATGCTTTAATGCTCCGAGAGGCTTTGGAACAGACCCTGAAGTCCCCTCAAGTCTAAAAGGAGGTGAAGAGGCAGGAGGAGGATATATCTTAGTTTAAAACAATTAGAATTTAGAAACCTGTTTCCTATTTGTCTCTGATACAGATCGTCCTGGGTTTGAATGATTTATTCCAGAATGTCTTGGGGCTGTTTTTAGTTCGGCCAGGAAGACTTGTCTTTCATAAGATATGATTTTGGAAAAGCGAGAAATACCTGAGGCCGTCATCTCTCGACTCGCTTTGTATCTACCTCAGAGTGATGATGAGGATAACAATGATGGTATAAATTTAAGATTAGCCTTTCTCCAAGGAACTCCCAAGTCTGATTTACATTTCCATTGTCTGCTGCCATAAGGTGTCTATATGTTATTGCAATCCGTAATTTGATTAACTATCGCACTTCGCCTCGATTTGTATGTATGTACATTTATATATATATATATATATATATATATATATATATATATATATATATATATATATATATATATATATATATATATATATGTGTGTGTGTGTGTGTGTGTGTGTGCGTGTGTATATATATATACATATATTTATGTATAATGTGTGTGGTTGTGTTTGTAAGTATATTATGTATATATATATATATATATATATATATATATATATATATATATATATATATATATATATATATACATATGTATATGTGTATTATATGTATGTATGGGTATAATAAATACATACATACAGCATAAATAATATGCATGTCTCTATCGTGGGGATTGATAAAATATTGATTAAATTACCTATATTTCTAGTTAGAGAACCTGGACTGGCATCCCAGACGAAGAAAGAGGTATAACCCTGTAAGTGTGTGTGTGTGTGTACACATATGTCTCTCTGTGTCTCATTGCATACATACAAATTTGCGTAAGACTTTGATAGTTGGTTACGCATTCAGGTGTTTCCCGTTGACCAGCGGTGTATATCACGTGCTCAGTCGACCTTGTAATAATTCCATACCTTTATTCACCTGATGTGCGCCTTACCTTACGAGCCAAATTTATAATTCTATTTGCGTAACGGATTGCTGTTTAATTACAAAGTCATGACGTAAAAGTAGGGTGCAGATTGTTTTTATGACTTGCTAAGAGAGTAAATTATTTTTTTTTCTTTCTTTGCTTTGCTGTAATGTTAGAAATTACATTTCGATTAAGTAGTGAGTTAGAAAGAAGTTTTGTGTTCGGTATCACATAAGTGAAAATAGAAATATATATATATATATATATATATATGTATATTTATATATATATATATATATATATATATATATATATATATATATATATTTATATTATGAAAGTAGAAAGTAGGATACATAAGATCGATCAAGGTATTATCTTGGAGTATGCTGAGATGCTTTATATCTGTGTTGTTGTTTTTTTTCTCATCGTTTTGCTGACGAAATGTCCTATCGTGAATAAAGCAATATTTTCTTTCAACGGAAACAAACAGGTTATGTATTTTGTTCTTCTTAATTTTGTTATACTTCAATAAAATATATATATATATATATATATTTAATATTTAGCGTAGCTCAATCTAGTGTCAGTGCATTAATCATAGATTTTAAGCAAGACATTCCTTTGTGCATTATAGCCTTTTTACTCGGAAGTTATGCTTTAGGTTTGTTTTCTCTGTCCAGTGAATTGTTTTTTATTGTGTTTTTGAGTTTTGTGTGGATGCGGTCCTAATTCTAGTTTTAAGATATTATATCATAGATTCATATTTTCTCTGATGGCAATGGTTTCTTATCTTAAATAACACTGATCATTTGGTAATTTAAGTTGATAACATTGTCGTAGGTTTGCAGTCCTTGGCTGACCCTGTTAGCATAAATGAAAAAAACCTTTAGCCAACAATAATGCCTCTTGAATTGATTTTGTATATAACAAGGGGTATTTATGCTCTCTCTCTCTCTCTCTCTCTCTCTCTCTCTCTCTCTCTCTCTCTCTCTCTCTCTCTCTCTCTCTCTCTCTCTCTCTCTCTCCAGTGTACCGATCTTTATTGTATTGTGGCTCATTGTATTGGTGTACTGTCATGTGCAGACGATGTTTAGGATAGCATTTATCACGTTTAAGTATATTAATGCTTATTGCCGCTGAAGATGACACACTCTCGTTCAGTGGGGCTGACGCTAATCCTTGATACGTCGTGTTGATGGCTGCAAAGACCATGATTACAGAAGTATGATGAATGGTTTTTGTCTTTAAGGAAAATCGTTATGAATTACAATTGCCTATGTTCATGTACGCACACGACTGCTCCTTGACTGTTTATATACGTGTGTTGTAGTTTTCATCCTGGTTGCTATAGGTAGTTAAAAGTATTGATGTTGGAATAGAATTTGATTTACATGTATTAAACTTTGTGTATACACACACACACACATATATATATATATATATATATATATATATATATATATATAGGCCTATATGTACACATATATATAATTATATATATATATATATATATATATATATATATATATATATATATATGTATATAATGTGTCTGAGTATTTGTATTTTTGTGTGGGTATGAAAATGCGCATATATATATATATATATATATATATATATATATATATATATATATATATATAAATATATATAATATAAAGAGAGAGAGAGAGAGAGAGAGAGAGAGAGAGAGAGAGAGAGAGAGAGAGAGAGAGAGAGAGAGAGAGAGAGAGAGAGCGCGCATTCTCCTTAGTGTCTTTCAGCAGTACCATCCCTTTGTTGATAAAATGCGGCAAAGTGAGCGTCAGAGGGAAGAGAAATTACCAAACGAAGAAAGCAAATCGTAAATCACCCTTATATGAGTCCTCGCCACCTTACAAGTCATGTTAAGTAGCCCCAAAGCTTCTTATTCCCCCATAAGAGGCCCCCCCTCCCCAAACCCGTCCCATCCCCCAGGCCAACTATGGCATCGCTGCGAGGCCTGCTGAAGACATTAACACACCATCGCATATTATACTGTGCCACAAATCTGTTAACGCTAGCAAGCAATTTAGGGTTGGCCATGGCTGGCTAGGTCGCGGCTTTCTGCGAACACAAGGATTAACAGACAGGTTTTGAGATATTGCGACGGGTGCCTCTAACCACCTGTCGGGATTAAAAAATGGTTGAAGAAATTAATGTTTATTTTTTTTTATCTTCATTTACGCTTGATATGTTTATCAAAGTGTGAAGAAATCCCCTTGCACTTACGCTTGTATGCAGATGATAGTCAAGTTAATAAATTGCTTAAAAAATTGTAGTGGGTGGGGAGAGGGATTTCAATCAAATGTTCGATTGTGTATTACTTTTCTAAATTACATAATTTGTTTAAATAGTTTGTAATACTATCAAATATTCATAGATATTTTCTTACTAAAGAACACTCTTACACCAACGCCATTACAACCAATCATTATATGTCAAGCAATTAGACAGACCAGTAGCATTGATGAAAATAGACAAAAATTATGTATTTATGTTTATCAAAAAATATCACAAGTTTATCAAGTATCTTGAAGCTGTTGTTAGAATCATGTTAAATATTAACTTTATTAAAGCATCACAGATAACTACTATAAAGAAGACGAGAGCAGTACAAGAAATATTTAGTTATCCTGCTTTTATATCAGTTATTAACCCATCATTAACCATTTTTCCCTTAAGATTTGTAAATCTAAAATGCCCATTCAAACATGTAGGCCTTATAAGCTATTGTCAGTTTTATGGTGTCACGTATTTATTAGTTTTAAACTTAAAACTAGAACTCGATATCAAAATCGTTTTGTGTGGTTTCGAGAAGTCCTTAGACACACGGAATAGCTGTGTCGGGAACGTATGGGCGCAAATACATTCTTGTATATGTGTAAAGAATAGAACATGTGAAAAATCATCCTCTACAGAAAACTGACGATTTTAAGAACAGAGCTTGTAAATAGTAAATGAAGTCAATATTGCTAGTGTAACCTGTAAAAAAAAGGAAGGGGGTGAACTTTTATGGCGCACTATTTATGGATCAGATATATCCTAAAAAAAGAAAGGTATTGTCAGGTAGTTGCCAGGTACACAGAGACCCTGATTATATGGAAATTATTTTCTCAAAAGTAGATATAACTATATAATATAAAACAAAGAACTTGATAAAAAAAGATAAAAAGTAGCAACTGTAAAAAGATGAAAATGTTCATAGATGAAAGGAAAAAAAAAAGGTTGTTGAGGAGAATTAATTTCTGCAGAAAGTATAAAAGGTCGAGACGAAAGAGAGATTCTTACACACACACACACACACACACACACACACACACACACACACTAGCATGACAGTCAGACATAGCCAGACTTGAAGTGACGAATACCGCCGACTCGCAGAGCTCAGAACACGTCGTGCCTTAGAGGGAAGTAGTGCATAAATCACCATAGCCTAATGAATATTTAATAAGAAAAAACGGAATCGTGCATATATATACACACATATATATACAGTGTGTATATATATATATATATATATATATATATATATATATACAGTATATTTATATGTATATATATATATATATATATATATATATATATATATATATATATATATATATATATATATATATAAATATATTCATTCATTCATTCATTCATTCATTCGGTCACCCCCAGTTCTCCCCATCCCCCGGGTGAGGGTGAGAGGGACTAGTATGTGCATATCTATCCAGATATTTCATCATCATCTCCACCAACGCCTATTGACGCAAAGGGCCTCGGTTAGAGTTCGCCAGTCGTCTCTATCTTGAGCTTTTAATTCAATATTGCTCCAATCAGCATCTCCTACTTCGCGCTTCATAGTCCTCAGCCATGTAGGCCTCGGTACTTCAAGTCTTCTAGGCTCCATAAGGCTCTAGAATCTAGATCCTTATGGAAACCAGCTGAACGTTTGGAGAACTAATCTCTCTTGGGGAGTGCGAAGAGCATGCCCAAACCATCTCCATCTACCCCTCATCATTTTTTACGTTACCATAAACAATAATAGATATTTACCAAAATGAAATTTAAATTAATATCCAACCATCTTAATACTAAACAAATGATATAAATAAAGGTTCCTAATTACAAAAGAAAACCCATATGATTATTGTATTTAAATCCCAGTGCTTGATGATAACATTTCTTAAACAGTTAAGCGTCCAGGTTATTATCATTCTATCCCTTAGTGTCGGCGAACATGGCAAGATTTTAATAATATATCCTGCAATGAACTAACCATGGATTTCGAGAACTGTGTGTTTACCAGATCTGGGAAAGTGGCAGAATCTAATAAAGGATAAGCAATAACACGTAACTTTATGAATTTTGTAAACAAGATTATAATTATTGGTTATGCAGGGTAGATGGTGTTCTATAATTTCTTGAAATTTCTCCTGCTTTTCGTTAGGTAGAAATCCCACTAATCGAAGTTTAGGTGAAATTATAAGGAAAATGCAATGGTGTTAATTTTTTACACACACGCATATATATATATATATATATATATATATATATATATATATATATGTGTGTGTGTGTGAGAGAGAGAGAGAGAGAGAGAGAGAGAGAGAGAGAGAGAGAGAGAGAGAGAGAGAGAGAAGCTATGCGTGATGTAGGCATGGTGTGCATGTATACACTTGAAACTTTGCGTAAAATAAACGGTAAAAATCCTAGAATAAATGTTGCCAGGTATTTACCGTTTTGAAAACGGATGCATTGACGCAAATGAGTGATATTGCGTTCACCAACCCGTAAAAGATAATAACAAAGTAGGGTAAAAATTACGGTCACCTGTATTTTACTGAAATACGACTTAGAATAGCATATTTTTAAGGAAAATTTCCGATGAAAACAACGTTTTTTTTTAACAGTGTGGTTTATGTGAGAGGACCCGAAATGGGATGAAGTAAACGTGAAAATAAAATAAGGATTTCTTGACAGATTCCATTTGATATTTAAGGCAAAAACTCAGGCAATATTACTTTACGCAACACCATAAGGGACTCTCGTTGGCATATATACATGAACGGCGGGAAATGAAAACTAACTATAAAACTATCAGTAAACTGTAATTTAACATTTAAATGAAGGAGGGGAGTTACTACCAGTACTGGAGATTTTTCAACCAGGTCCTCAAACGAGCGAATAAACAAGTCAGATCCTAAGATGTGAAACTCAGGAATATACATTTGTCATTGAAAAGCTTATTATTCCACTTGAATATTAGAAACCCTTAGTATTCTACTTACATATTAATGAAAAACGATAGAGATTCTTTGTATGAAAGTAGATAGTGTTATTTGTGGTAGATTTCTAGGTTTGTAGATTTGCTGGAAACGTCTATGTTAGTTAGAATAGTCTGTTAAACTGCATATTGTAGTTATTCTGATTTTACGTAGTTTATTTTTTCGATAATTAATTCTCGTTTTTATTCATTTTTATCCTAACCAGGTCAGATATGAACATCTTTGTTCCTGGAATGAAAGTAGTTCAACTGCCTAGAGTTAACCATCTTTGTACAAAACTTAGTTAAGCATCTTTGTACAAATCTTATAGTTAACCATCTTTGTGCAAAACTTGGAGTTAACCATCTTTGTACAAATCTAATATTTAACCATCTTTGTACAAAACTTAGAGTTGACCATCTTTGTACAAATCTTATAGTTAACCATCTTTTTACAAAGATTAGAGTTAACCATCTTTGTTTTTTATTTTACACAACTATCCACATAATTTGTACAATATAGGTAAATATGTATACAGGGATATATGCATCTGAGTATCTTAACCCCTTAACCCCTTGGGTAAGGAGCAATCAGCTAAATCATAATGTACACCCAGCAAAAAAACCGGTGTCGCCTGGCCAGACCTGAGTTGGAGAGATCATGCCCCTCTTGCCCTGAAAGGTGGCCGACGTTAAACAACAGAGACATTGTTGGGATGGTTCGAATGTGAGGAGGGAAATTACTGATATCACTCAAAGAAATGCGATGAAGAGAGAGAACTTTTTTATTCTTCTAAGAAATGTAATCTAATATTATTTCGAAACTAATTCATCAAAAGATTTTATCATAACTTTTTATGTGAATTTTCCTATCTTATTTCTATATAAAATTTCCTTGAATAATATTGGAACTGACTATTCATATTAATATTTATAACATGGAAATATCTTACATTTGCATTTTCTTATGCAATTCCTCTCTCTCTCTCTCTCTCTCTCTCTCTCTCTCTCTCTCTCTCTCTCTCTCTCTCTCTCTCTCTCTCTCACATACATACACGCCTGTAGCCTATGCATTATATGTAGGGGCTAATAATGTATCGTTTCAAATAGCACCTATTGGGTCAGCAGTCATTAATAAGTGGCCTTTGTTCAAAATTTCGAAGGTAATGAGGTTTAAAGGTTTTGTTGTTGATTTCAGTGTTTTACTTTGATTTCGATCAGAGCCACGTAGCTCGGCGTGGTTGTGGTCAGCTTTTGGCACGGGCTACTTGGCTCCGGCCCTCTTGAGAAAATGGTATTATTTGCTATATCAATTATATTAGTTTAAGGTTGGAGATTTAAAATGCATCATCAGTTAACATAATCTATAATGTTTCAGAAGTGATTGGTGAAAATAAAATATGTGAAATGACATGCAATGAAAGTTCATTGGTGCATTATTATAGTGATGATGTGGTAAATAGGATGTAGGGTATAACAGATGAAGCTATCAACACATTGTTTACTCAAATTATCTGGTTCGGCGTCAATAACCTTAGATGTCAGGATGTCAAAAAACTTATAATCAATCAATTAATCAGTCAAATTATATGGGCAAGTTGCTCACTTCCAAGCGAACCCCCTCAATGCTCAAAGGTCCGAGTCTAGCTGGCTTCACCCTTCCAAAGGCAAAAGGAAATATTTCCTTAACATTGAGTATTCGTATTATTACGATTTTATTTGTTGTTTCATGTCCTGATGTCCAACACCTTAAAAGTGTTCCCCCGGGAAGATCTTCAAGAAATCCATTACTCTCGATATTTGTTCAATCAGTATTTCGCATATTTACTTCGTTATTTATAGTTTTTATATAATTTTAAACACCTAGAAAGCATTCTGTATGAAATATTGTCATCTTAGTATTTTGTTTTTCATTTACGAAAAAACTTCCACCAGAAGGATCTCATCATAACAGTGAGACCTTTAAACCTCAAACATGTGGGGATGGGGGTAGAAGGATATAACCAAGTGGGGTTAAA
Source organism: Palaemon carinicauda (assembly GCF_036898095.1). NCBI lineage: Eukaryota > Metazoa > Arthropoda > Malacostraca > Decapoda > Palaemonidae > Palaemon > Palaemon carinicauda. The sequence continues at coordinate 38,189,091 of NC_090765.1, forward strand.
GATGATGGTGGAGAGGTGGCAATTGGGTGATCTTAATGTATGGCTTGACAAGGTTTTCTTATTAACATTTATGAAGTGATGATGATGGTGGTAATACCACTATTGATAACATTTAATATCAATGATTCCAACTTGCAATGAAAACGGGCATATATCGTTCTAACATTGTTTTTAGGTGGCCACTGAACATCTTTGGAACAAGGGAATCCTCACCCGAAAGAAATACAATTCCAACAGTAACTTGCAAAGTAGTTAGCGGTCTTTTGTGATCCTTGGGAACATCCAAATAATATAAAATATTAGATACAGGTACTATATATATATATATATACAGAGAGAGAGAGAGAGAGGAGAGAGAGAGAGAGAGAGAGAGAGAGAGAGAGAGAGAGAGAGAGAGAGAGAGAGAGAGAGAGAGAGAAAAAAGTGTTACAAGGATTTTGGATGTCTCAAAGACTTTTTAGTCCATTCGTAGAGACTCCATTTGCTCTTTGGTAGAGCGATTTAGTTTATCCTAACTTATTTGAGAGAGAGAGAGAGAGAGAGAGAGAGAGAGAGAGAGAGAGAGAGAGAGAGAGAGAGAGAGAGAGAGAGAGAGAGAGAGAGCAGCTGCTAGAATAATGTAAACAAAGGATATATCATTCCGACGTATATTAATTGTAATAGTCAGTTCCCACAATATTTAGGGATGTTCCATATAAGGAATTCAAATATATCGGTGTGATTATATATTTCGATAAGTATTCTCGAAAACGATTGCATTTCTTAAAAGAATAAGAGATAAGACCTCTCTATCTCTTTCATATATATATATATATATATATATATATATATATATATATATATATATATATATATATATATATATATATATATATATATATATATTACAAGTCTACCGTACATATTCTTGTCGAATTCAGGAATCTGTTCTTAAACTTGAAAGCAACCCTTCTCCACTATGAGAGCTGATTTGTGAGTTTGCAACGCGTGGTTATTTATCATGAATATATATCAATAACAACGTGTGGCAAACACTGATCAGCTATCATAGTGGAGATGAGTTTATTTCAAATCAAAGAATAGATTCCTGAATTCGACAGGAATATGTACGGTAGACCTGTAATAAACTTGTATTTGTCTTGATAGCATGGTTGGTTACAGTCTGCAAGCATGGTTGCGGCTAAAAGGCATAGGTTCGAATTTATGCCCAGCCAGAAGCTGTTATCATAAATGAATTTCTAGTGGATATTCATTCCCAAAGATAGGATTCGATATTAAATGCCATTGTGGTTGATATTTACATTAATTAAAATCAAAAGTGTTAGTCATACATATATATATATATATATATATATATATATATATATATATATATATATATATATATATACTGTATATGTGTATATAATCTATATACAGAATATATATATATATATATATATATATATATATATATAATGTATGTATATATATATATATATGTATATATATATATATGTATATATATGTATATATATATATATATATATATATATATATATATATATATATGTTTATTTTTTTTTACTTGCCAGGTTACAACCTTATTTGTGTCCGATCTATCGGAGTCCAGACATGGATGGCTATATATGAAAGATCTGGGACTCACTGACGGGTGTTGAAGTAGCAGGATCCTGCATGGTGAGGAGGAGGTATGCTGGCTGTTTAGTTCGCCACTCATCTGGCTGAAGTGTGGTCATTTCATTCATAAAAAATATCTGAAGTATATGCTCTATTTAATTGTACCACCTCTTTGGCCCACATTTTGAGGTTCCTTACCTCTAGCATTTGAGGTTCTTTGGCCTCTTATTTTGAGGTGCCTTATCTCTAGCATTAGGGTTTTTTTACCTCTATTTTAGGTGCTTTAACTTTAGCTTTATGACCTCTATATTTTTTGGTGCCTTATCTCTAGCATTAGGGGCTTTTTACCTCTACTTCTAGGTGCCTTTAGGGGCTTTATGACCTCTATATCGAGGGGCCTTATCTCTAGCATTAGGGTCTTTTTTACCTATTTTGCGGTGCCTTGTCTCTAGCTTTAGGAGTTTTTACCTCTTATTTTGAGGGGCCTTATCTCTAGCGTTAGGAGCTTTTTCACATCTATTTTTAGGTGTCTTAATTTTAGATTTAGGGGCTTCATGACCTCTATTTTTAAGTGCCTTACCTCTAGCATTAGCAGCTTTTTTACCTCTATTTTAAGGTGCCTTATCTCTAGCATTAGAGCCTTTTTTACCTATATCTTTAGGTGCTCTATCTCTAACATTAGGAGCTTTTTTACCTCTATTTGTATGCGCCTTATCTCTAGCATTAGGGGCTTTTTTACCTCTATTTTGAGGTGTCTTATCTCTAGCGTTAGTGATTTTATGACCTCTATTTTAAGGTGTCTTATCTCGAGCATTAGGGTCTTTTAGACTTCTGATTTTAGGTGCCAGGTGCCTTATCTCTAGCATTAGGGGATTTTTTACCTATATTTTGAGGGGCCTTAACTTTAGCTTTAGGGGCTTTATGACCTTCGATCAAAGAAGTGTGGGACAGAGGTAGATAGAGAACGCTGATCAGAAATATCGACACCACTTAAAAGTGGGAAAAGATGCAGACAAAAATGAAGAAGAAGATGACCTCTATTTTTAGGTGCCTTACCTCTAGCATTAGGGGTTTTTGACCTCTTGATTTTGAGGTGCCTTATCGCTAGCCTCTAGCATTAGGGGCTTTTTGACATTATTTTGAGGTGCCTTATCTCTAGCATTAGTGGCATTTTGACCTCTATTTTGAAGTGCCTTGTCTCTAACATTAGGAGTTTTTTTACCTCTATTTTTAGGTGCCTTATCTCAAGCATTAGAGGTTTTTTTACCTGTATTTCAAGGTGCCTTATCTCTAGCATTAGGTGCTTATTTACCTGTATTTTAGGTGCCTTATCTCTAGCATTAGAGGTTTTTTTTTACCTCGATTTCAAGGTGCCTTATCTCTAGTGTTAAGAGTTTTTTTTACCTCGATTTTAAGGTGCATTACTTCTAGCATTAGAGGCTCTTTGACCTCTATTTTTAGGTGCCCTATTTATAGCATTAGGTGCTTTTTTACCTTTATTTTTAGGAGCCTTATATATAGCATTAGGGGCTTTTTGACCTCGATTTTCAGGAGCATTACTTTCAGCATTAGAGGCTCTTTGACCTCTATTTTAGGTGCCTTATTTATAGCATTAGAAGCTTTTTTAACTCTATTTTGAGGTGAATTACCTCTAGCATTACAGTCTCTTTGACCTCTATATTTAGGTGCCTTATTTATAGCATTTGATGCTTTTTGACCTCGATTTTGAGGTGCATTACTTCAAGCATTAGAGGCTCATTGACCTGAATTTTCTGGAGCCTTATATATAGCATTAGGGGCTTTTTTTATCTCAATTTTGAGGTGCATTACTTGTAGCTTTAGAGGCTCTTTGACCTCTATTTTTAGGTGCTTTATTTATAGCATTAGGGGCTTTTTACCTCTATTTTTAGGAGCCTTATATATAGCATTAGGGGCTTTTTACCTCTATTTTGAGGTGCATTACCTCTAGCATTACAGTCTCTTTGACCTTTATATTTAGGTGCCTTATTTATAGCATTTGATGCTTTTTGACCTCGATTTTGAGGTGCATTACTTCAAACATTAGAGGCTCTTTGACCTCTATTTTCTGGTGCCTTATATGTAGCATTAGGGGCTTTTTTATCTCAATTTTGAGGTGCATTACTTGTAGCTTTAGAGGCTCTTTGACCTCTATTTTTAGGTGCTTTATTTATAGCATTAGGGGCTTTTTTACCTCTATTTTTGGGAGCCTTATATATAGCATTAGAGGCTTTTTTACCTCGATTTTCAGGAGCATTACTTTCAGCATTAGAGGCTCTTTGACATCTATTTTCTGGAGCCTTATATATAGCATTAGGGGCTTTTTTTATCTCGATTTTGAGTTGCATTACTTGTAGCTTTAGAGGCTCTTTGACCTCTATTTTAGGTGCCTTATTTATAGCATTAGGGTTGTTTTTTTTATCTCGATTTTGAGGTGCATTACCTCTAGCATTACAGGCTCTTTGACCTCTATTTTTAGGTGTCTTATTTATAGCATTTGATGCTTTTTGACGTCGATTTTGAGGTGCATTACTTCAAGCTTTAGAGGCTCTTTGACCTCTATTTACATGAGCCTTATATATAGCATTAGAGACTTTTTTATGTCGATTTTGAGGCGCATTACTTGTAGCATTAGTGGCTCCTTGATCTCTATTTTAGGAGTGTTATTTATAGCGTTAGGGGCTTTTTGACCTCGATTTTGAGGTGCATTACTTGTAGCTTTAGAGGCTCTTTGACCTCTATTTTTAGGTGCCTTATTTATAGCGTTAGGGGCTTTTTGACCTTGATTTTGAGGTGCATTACTTGTAGCTTTAGAGGCTCTTTGAACTCTATTTTTAGGTGCCTTATCTATAGCATTAGGGGCTTTTTGACCTCGATTTTGAGGTGCATTACTTGTAGCTTTAGAGGCTCTTTGACCTCTATTTTTAGGTGCCTTATTTATAGCGTTAGGGGCTTTTTGACCTCGATTTTGAGGTGCATTACTTGTAGCTTTAGAGGCTCTTTGACCTCTATATTTAGGTGCCTTATTTATAGAATTAAGGGCTTTTTGACCTCGATTTTGAGGTGCATTACTTGTACCATTAGAGGCTCTTTGACTTTTATCTTTAGGTGCCTTATTTACAGCATTAGGGGCTTTCTGACCCCTATTTTGAGTTGCATTACTTCTAGCATTAGAGGCTCTTTGACCTCTTTTTTTAGGTGCCTTATTTATAGCATTAGGGTCTTTTTGACCTCGATTTTGAGGTGCATTACTTGTAGCTCTAGAAGCTCTTTGACCTCTATTTTTAGGTGCCTTATTTATAGCATAAGGGGCTTTTTTACCTCGATTTTGAGGTGCATTACTTGTAGCTTTAGAGGCTCTTTGACCTCTCTTTTTAGGTGCCTTATTTATAGCATTAGGGGCTTTTTTACCTCTATTTTGAGATGCATTACTTCTAGCATTAGAGGCTCTTTGACCTCTATTTTTAGGTGCTTTATTTATAGCATTAGAGGCTCTTTGACCTTTATTTTTAGAGCATCCATAGCATTAGGGGCTTTTTTACCTCGATTTTGAGGTCCATTACTTGTAGCATTAGAGGCTCTTTTTCCTTCATTTTAGGTGTTTTATTTATAGCATTAGGGCCTTTTTTTACCTCTATTTTTGTGCCTTATTTCTAGCATTAAGGTTTTTTAACCTCTATTTTGAGGTGCCTCATTTCTAGCATTAAGGGTTATTTTACCTCTATTTTGAGGTGCCTTATTTATAGTATTAAGGGGTTTTTTACCTCTATTTTGAGGTACCTTATTTCTCGTATTAGGGTCTTTTTTACCTTTATTTCAAGGTGACTTACCTCTGGCATTAAAGGCTATCTTACGTCTTCGTTTAAAGGCTCTTCGTTGCTGTTCTCTTCTATCTGTTCTAGTTTTTCGTGATCTTTAGGTTTATGGTTTCCTTTGATATTTCATCTTCCAGTTTCTTTAGTTCGTCAATTTCCTTCCTGATTTCATCGTATTCTTTCCTAGTTCGTCAGTTGCTTTCTAGATTTCAAGAGAGATTTCAGTGCCGTGTATCTTCATTTCGTCAGATTCCTCAGAGAAATCGATGGCATCCATGTCTTTCTCCATCAGGGCGATGGGTAAAGACAGGAATGCTATAAATTTTTTCTGCCTACGTCATCACGCTAAAGCAAACGATGAGCAACACAATATGTTTACCAATACAATCTGGATATGTCCTTTCTTCAATGTCGAATTTTGGGACCATCCTGTTGAAGAACCACAGGTCGCTCACCGTTCAGTTGAACCATTCTGTCTCCGTCCTTATTTTCTTAGTTCCAATAGTCTCCAAAAGCCCAAGCAAAAGATCATTCAAGGCGCGTATATTATGTTCTTCAAAGCTCGACAACTTCTGCAGCAACCACCAAAACCAGCTGTAGATGAAGGTGTTCCGAAAAGCCTCCTGTTGATCCTGTAGTTGTAATACACAATTCTCACAGTCAGCTTCCTATTCCAAAAATAGCCATTAACAATGTTCACTGCGTTGCATGCTTAGTTTGAAAAAAAAAAGATCAGGTCTTCAGAAGTCATTTGATTCTCGGGACGGAGCCGTTCAGAACTGCTCCGTGAAGATTCTGTTCTGGAGTCATTTAGAACTCCATGCTAAGTTTACGGATATGTCTTCTGAAGTCTTTTGAAGAACCTGGAAAATTTTCTTCAGGTGCCGATCAGGGAGCTCCAGGAAGAATCTGTTTTGAAGTCATTCCGAACTCCACGCTAAGTTTACGGCTGTTTCTTCTGAAGGCATTTGGAAATCTGGGAAAGTTTTCTTTCCAAGCCGTTCAGAGATTCTGTTCTAGGGTCATTCAGAACCCCATGCCAAGTCTATGGCCATTTCTTCTGAAGCCATTCGGAGATCTGTGAAGATTTTCCTCCGAAGCCGTGTAGGAATCGCGAAAAAACTCTTCTTTCGTTTCAATAAACCCATCATCATCATCATCATCATCATCATCATCATCATCATCATCATAATAATAATAATAATAATGATGATGATGATGATGATGATGATGATGATGATGATGATGATGATAATAGTAATAATAGTAATAATAATAATAAACTACATGATTTCATTTATGGATTTGAGTCTGAAAGTTCTGAAGTCGTTCAACGCTGAATAGGAAGATGAAAAGATGATTAATACTATAATTTATTACTTTCATTTTTAAGTAACGCTTGCAGCGCGCTCGGCGATCGAACTCGGGCGAAGGGTAATTGACGTTTTCAGCAAACCGCATTGAAATAACCGAAGGCTTTGACTTATTTTTTCATGTTTGAGATTTAAAACATCCCATTTTCGGTACGTATCCATATCAGAGCCGTTCGAAACACAGAAAATACGTCTCGGAAAAACGCATTTCACGAGTACTTTTCTGAGGAATTTATTTTAGATAATCAATAATGATGTAATATTCACATGATTTTTCCAATGGAATTATTACTTTCTAAATTTTTTGCGAAGGCGATGGATGTTACTATGTGTATATGTTATGTTTCTACCAATGGTTTATATATTCACATACACACACGCATATATATATATATATATATATATATATATATATATATATATATATATATATATATCTCTTCTCCTCCTACCCCTATTGACGCAAAGGGTCTTGGTTAGATTTCATAAGTCGTCCCTATCTTAAGCTTTTAATTCAATACATTTCCATTCATCATCTACTTCATGCTTCATAATCCCCAGCCATGTAGGTCTGGGTCTTCCAACTCTTTTAGTGCCTTGTGGAGCCCAGTTGAACGTATATATATATATATATATATATATATATATATATATATATATATATATATATATATATATATATACACACATTTGTGTGTGTCATCAGCCGTGACTGGTCCACTATAGAAAAAAGACCCCAGACATGCCACTGTATAAGATCGTTTTTTCTTCTTTTACAATCTCTATGGACACATTCTACAATTCTTAATGTCGATCTATTGTCTGACATTCTCATTATATGTCCTGCCCATGTCCATTCCTTTATCTAACATGTTAGAATATCTTCTACTTTAGTTTGCTCTCGTATCCATGTTGCTCTTTTTATGTTTCTTATTGTTATTCTTATCATCATTCTTTCCATAGCTCTTTTAATTTATAATCAGCTTATGTTGTAAGGCCTTTAGTAAGGCTCCAAGTGTCTGATGCTGAAGTTAATACTGTTAGGACCATCTGATTAAATAATTTCCTTTTTAGAAAAAAGACTATATATATATATATATATATATATATATATATATATATATATATATGTATATATATATATATTTATATATATATATACATATATATATATATACATATATATATATATATATATATATATATATATATATATATATACATAAATACATATATAATGAATACGCAACGTCTCATCGGCATCCAAAATCGAAGACAGCTTTTCCTTGGACAGATCGTCCTGCAGATAGTTTTCTGGATAACAGCAGAAATACATTTATTTTTCTCCATTAATTGTTTGGTATCGACATGTGTTTTGGATCACTTCGAGACCCTTCTTCAGGACTACATTGACTTTAGGAACTACACTTTAATATAAAGGTTATGGTGGTGAAAATTTTATCAATTTTTCACCAGTATAACCTTTATGTTAAAGTGTTGTCTGTCCTAGGTACATTTATTTATTAGCAATCTCTAGAGGTTCGTCCGTAACCCTTATAGGTTGCTTCTGCATTTTCTTTGAACATTATCTTATTTTGCTCATTTATTATTTTCCCAATCTAAATTCTAAAAAAACTTATATACATGTGAATAATTTAGGGGAGAGGGGGTCACCCTTTCTAAATCGTTTCTCAATCAGATTTATTTTACTATCTCTATGTAGTTTCCCTATAGATATCTTAAAGATTTTCAACAAATAGAAAGACTGAGCCTTAACCAAGAGAGCAGGCAGGCTTTAGAAGCGTGTGTTCAGCAACTGACTATATTGATGTAATTAACCAGTTGATAGAAACATCAACAGAGTATGACTAGCCACCATGTATGGCATTTATAGACTATGCGAAAGCTGTTGATTCTGTCAAAACTTCAGTAGTAATGTAAGCACTTCAAAGACGAGAAATAAATGCATCTCAATGTTAGAACTCTAGAAGATATTCATCATATAAATACATCTCTCTCTCTCTCTCTCTCTCTCTCTCTCTCTCTCTCTCTCTCTCTCACACACACACATACATACACACTGTTTCGAATTGCACCTATTGGGGTAACCAATAATCAATAAATGGCTTTTGTTCAGATTTTTTAAGGTAATGAGGTTTAAAGGTTTAGTTGTTGATTTCAGTGTTTTCCTTTGATTTCGATCATGAGCCACGTAGCTCGATGTGGTTGGGGTCAGCTTTTGGCACGGGCTACTTGGCTCCGGCCCTCTTAGAGAATATAGTATTATTTGCTATATCAATTTTATTAGTTTAAGGTTGGGGATTTAAATTATATCATCGGTCACCATAGTTAATATTGTTTCAGAAGTCATTGGTAAAAGTAAAATATATGAAATGGCATGCAATGAAAGTGTTCAGTGGTGTATTATTATAGTGATGGTATGGTATATAGGATGTAGGGGTATGAATATTATACTATTACCACATTGTTTACTCATATTATCTGATTTGGTGTCAATAAATTTAGAGGTCAGGACACCAGAAAACTCCTAATCAATCGATCAATCAATAAAATTAACTAGGCAAGTCGCTCACTTCCAAGCGAACCCCCTTTCCTGGTGACGATTGCTCAATGCTCATAGGTCGGAGTCTAGCTGCTTTCACCCTCCCCAAGGCAAAAGGAAATATTTCCTTAGCATTGACTCTCCGTATTATTATGATTTTATTTGCTGTTTCATGGCCTGATGTCCAACACCTTATAGGTGTTCCCCAGGTAAGCTCTTCAAGAAATCCATTACTCTCGTTATGTGTTCAATCAGTCTTTAGCATATTTACTTCGTTATTTGTAGTTATGAAATTATTGTAAACACCTGGAGAACAAATGTATGTAATATTGTCGTCTTAGTATTTTGCTTTTTAACTTTCACACGAAGGATCTTATCATAACTACGATACCTTTAAACCTCGAACATGTGGGGATGGGGTTGGGCTATAATCAGTTGGTGGTTAAAGATGATGGTGGAGAGGTGGCAATTGAGTAACCTTAATGTATAGCTTTACGAGGTTTGCTTATCAACATTTGTGAAGTGATGTGATGATGATGATGATGGTAATACCCTTATTGATAACAATTAATATCAATGATTCCATGAAATAAATCAAATTGTTATTCATTTATTATTTTTTACATACAATATGGCATAAAATGCATCCAATTGAAATGATGGCGATGTTAAAAAAACTATTGCTGGTAACTCAACTAAGTTTTGACATAATGCAAATCCTATACTAGATTAGGGTATCCTATAGTGTCTTCTCAGTCTAGAATAAATATTACAGTTGCTAATTTGTAGCCATGATGACTAATAAAAACATCGGTTACAAAACTTGGCATGTAACATTTGTTTTTGGTAACATATACCTGTATAGTCCAGGCTAAAGATGTGGCTTGGACTGGTTTTTAGATATTCACACTAATTGTCCAAAGAATCGGTAACCTACAAATTTTATGGTCGCCGGCCTTTCAAAACCAAATCAACATGCAAGAAAAGTGTAAGATCAAAATTAATGACTTATTTCTTCCGGTAACAAAGTAAAAAGGTTTTCGTAATTAGGGATATCTTTTTCAATAATTGGACTGTTAATTGTCGGAATGTGATGAGTCAGTCATATATGACTTACAAATAGCTTTAACCGAAAACAAAGCCTAAATAGCAGATGGACGGACAACTATACTTAATAGCCACAATTCATGACAATGGTATCAAGAGTTATGATTGACTTCGCTCTATGTTTCTTAAACATAGGTGCTGTTCCCTCAAGAGGTGTGTGGTCGATTCCTAACCATATGAATATGAATAATTATAACAAAAATATTTCGTTTTATTCGCAGGTTTATTTTTTTCCTGTGAAAACAGTAATACAGCATTTGTCCTTGAAGCAATTTTTCATTTAATACACATCGGATCCACTTTATATCATAGCATTTACGCTTTTTTTTTCTCTTGTATTTCAACACTTCAAGGGTGCAAGAATTTTATGCTGATTTGAAAAGAGAGCATGCATTGAAAAAAGGTTAAGGACCACTGATCGGTATGAGCGTTCATGAAATAAAATAAGACATCGGTTCCTTACTACTGTTACGATTCAATAAAAGAGAATATGCTGGGGGGTTTTCAGTGATGTAACAAACGATCCATAACCAAACCGCGATTTTGATAAAAAAAAAAAAAAAATGAAACCACGTGACCAGCGACCGCCTAAAAATCAACTTATATCACACGTGGTTTAGATATGCTTGTGTTTTCAGGTAGTTACTGAACATCTTTGGAACTTGGGATTTTCCCCCAAAAGAAATGCAAATCCAACGCAAGCTTGCGAAGTAGTTATCAGTTTTGTGTGAACCTTGGACACATTACAAGTAGTAGAGAGAGAGAGAGAGAGAGAGAGAGAGAGAGAGAGAGAGAGAGAGAGAGAGAGGAGCAGCTGCTAGGATAATGCAAACGAAGGCTATATCATTCTGACGTATATTAATTGGAATAGTCAGTTCCCACAGTATTTAAGGATGTTCTATATCGAAATGTATTAAGGAATTGGAATATATCAGTGTGATTATACTTTTCGATCACTATTATCGAAAACGATTGCATTTCCTATAGGAATAAGAGATAATACCACTTTATCTCTCTAATATATATATATATATATATATATATATATATATATATATATATATATATATATATATATTATTAATCATCGCATTTCTTTGAGTGCTATTGGTAATTTCTCTACCACTCACATTCGAATCATCAAACATTGTCTTGTTTGTTTAAACGTCGGCCACCTTTCAGGGTAAGAAGGGCATGATCTCTCCAAGTCAGGTCTGGCGAAGCGACACCGGTTTTGTTGCTGGGTGTACATCACAGGATATCGATCCTGGTTCGATTTGTTGTACAAGAAGTCAAAGATATATTGTACTCGGCATTGTAATGAACTCGTAGATAAAAATCCAAAGGGCGGTGGGAGTTGGTCGAGTGGGATGACACTGCGATGTTTCTCAGCCCCTACGGAGTGTAACAGGGGAGTTAATACGGGGTGACTGCTACGTTTCTTGGGTAAAACATCTCATGAAATCGGTACTTGGCATGGATCGGTACCGGTGCAGGAAAGACTAGTGGTGAGAGCTTTTCGGGGTCATTGTATTACATACTATGAGTGCCTTAGTAAATTGAGTAGTTATGTGTGTCTGTGTATATAGGTATATATATATATATATATATATATATATATATATATATATATATATATGTATATGTGTGTGTGTAAATGCGTATGTGTTGTGTACATATATATGCACATATACACGTGTGTGTGTGTGTGTGTGTGTGTGTGTTGTCATAGGTAGGAGTAAAAGTAACAGCTTAAACCAGTTTTAGCATTTGTTTTTTTTATTGCACTTTATCTAAAATACCATTTCTTGCTGAACAAGTAAATGCAAAGTGAATCTTGTTTTTTGTGATTATGAAGTATTACGTGTGAAGAAACATCAGTAAAAAGGTAATAATCGGATGTCTTTTTTGTTCAGTGATGTTTCTTCAACGGTTTTGTATGGCCAGTGTCATATGCTTGGGTTAATAGTTGAAGCTATTACAAACACGATTTAAGGACAGAATAAAAATTGTGGAATGGTTCCTTGATGAATGCTTCCTTTTACTTTATTTACTGTACTTTAAGGGCTGCTTTTCTGGTCCCAAACAGCAGGGGAACGCAACTCTCTACAGGACCTTCAGACATTTTATCGTATACATTCCAAGGCATTCAACTTTTCACACCGCAAATTGCTCGTTTATTGTCAAATCTACATTATCGAAGCATCTAGAAAAGAAGGAAGTCTTCAGGTTCCTCTTAAAGCCTCAATGTTTTTAGTATTTCGGATGTTTAGTGGGATCTTATTGTATAGTCTTGGAGCCGCATATTTGAAAGCTCTAGAACCTATAGTAGACATATATTTTGATTCCAATAATTTGATTCTGTGTCGTACAATGAAAGTACATGATAGTTATGGCAGCAAAATATGTTAAATTGGTCTGGTTTGATATTGAAATGCATTCAAAATTTATTATATTAATCATGAAGGAATCCATAAACCTTAGCCGCATCTATGCAAAAATGAACAGCAAGGATAAATAAGAATGTTATATGCAATGGTAGAGGACTTTAGGCTTGATTATCATTTATTAGAAAATACTTTAGGGTAATTTCAGGAATAACTCTTTCCTCTTCAAAACTTTCCAGGTCGTAGTGGATTTGCCATAATCAGTCTAGGTTCTTTCTTGAGTCCTTGGAACATGGATATTTGTTTAGTAAAAAGCTCGAAAACGTCCCCATGTTGTCTTTGATTCTTTATTTTATGGAGAACTGTAAACCATAAGGATGCTTTCAAATCATTAAATTACTTAATTGCTAGAGAATTTATTTGGTTACTTGAAATATATTTATAAAAAAATTCCTTTTCACAGATTATTTTGTATACTCTTGTCAAATTATAGTTATTGTAACGTCTGTGTACGTTACCATATCAGGCGGTCAATCGATCGAATTTCGTTTGAATATACGTTGTCTTATTGATCTCTTCAGTAAATCATCTGGACTTTCAGAGGTCCGTTTTTTTTTATTTTTGTATCATGGATCAGATTTTTACTTCTGATTTCGTAAGTACTATTGGTGCAGTTGTGTTGGGAATGCGGAGCATTAATTGATTCAGTCATATTTTTGTAATTGGTTTATGTAGGCTTACTAGAGAGAGAGAGAGAGAGAGAGAGAGAGAGAGAGAGAGAGAGAGAGAGAGAGAGAGAGAGAGAGAGAGAGAGAGATTAACCTAACTGTGGTCTTCTTAACATACAATCCAAACATCTGAAAATCACTGAATCTTCAGATTATCGGTCAGAGGTCGAGTCAACTACAATTAATCATATATTGGAAGAGAAACAATATTTACCTTGAAGTAACCATGTATTTCCCAGGTAGGTGTTGAGCAGGTAAATCTTAATTACAACGAAGACGATATTGAAGGCTCCTTTTAATGGTCCTATGGGGATACCGGTGACCATGTTATGGTGTTTAGATTGTATCTGTTTATGCTCTTCTTTAGTGAGGTTACCGTTGCCCCGGGTAATATTGTTTACTGATTATTTCACTAATTCATTACTTTAATTTTTTTCATTTTTCTGTGCTTCCAAAATAGTGTGTATAAATATTCTTTTTAATTACGGTACGTTACGGTTGTGGTGGCCGATGTGGTAACGTCCCAGACAGGTGAACGCCAGACTGGGGTTCGAGTTCCGCTCAAACTCGTTAGTTCCTTTGGTCGCTGCAATCTCACCATCCTTATGAGCTTAGGAGGGACGTTTGTGGAGGCCTATAGGTATATCTGCTGAGTCATCAGCAGCCATTGCCTGGCCCACTTTGGTCCTAGCTTGGGTGAAGAGGGGTCTTAGGCGCTGATCCTTTAAACATTGAATAGGCAACGGTGGACCAGGTATATACTATTTGCGATTTTATAAAAGTATTGTCATATGTATAGTTTTTCCTCATTGATTAATTAAAATAGAACCTTTATAGTTTATTGGTAATACCCAAGTTGTTTTAAAACAATTTTAAGCAGATTGCAATAATGGAAAAATATTTCTAATTTTGTTATTTTAGAATTCGATTTTCATCTCAGCACCAGATATATTTTCCTTTATATGTTTGTGTGTGCGTGTGTGTATATATATATATATATATATATATATATATATATACTGTATATATATATATATATATATATAGATATATATATATATATATATATATATATATATATATACTGTATATATATATATATATATAGATATATATATATATATATATATATATATATATATATATATATATATATATATATATATATATATACACACCATTAATGATAGGAAACGTGATTTAGCCTTGCAATTTTACTTGTGGTTAATTCCCATTTTGCAAGAAGATATGATCTCAGCCAACGCCTGATGCAACTGCTCATGAAAGACAATTCATGACATTAATTTTGACCTTTTGAGCATTTATATACTGATTGTTATCTTTCATTGTCTTGTAATTAAAGGCTGTTGCATTTCTTCTTAAGTTTTATTTATTTTTTGCTCTTTTCAGGTAAGTGCCGAATAAGGAGTGTGCTATTTCGCAAGGGGTCTTGTCTTATCGTGATGCGCAATTTTTGTAAGTAGAATTTCTTCGGTAATTCTGTCTCCGTAATGTTTTCTATTCTTCCTTCTTCCCCTTCCTTCATCCTTTTCCTCCTCCTGAGCCTCCTCCTAATTCCTCATGATCCTCTGCCTTCTCCTTATTCTTCATTCTCCCTCCTACTCTCTTCCCATTTAATCCTCCTCCTTCTCCTCCTTTCTCCTTATCCCTCCTCCTTTCCTCTCCCTCCCTCCCTCCTCCTTATCCCTCCTTCTTTCCTCTCCCTCCCTCCTCCTCCTCCTCATTATCATCATCATCATCATCATTATTTCGGACTCCGCCCTCTTTCTCCTTCTTTCTCCTTATCCTCCTTTCTCTTTATCCCTCCTCCTTTCCTCTCCCTCCCTCCCTCCTCCTTATCCCTCCTTTCCTCTCCCTCCCTCCCTCCTCATTATCATCATCATCCTCATCATCATTTACGCCTCCGCCCTTCTTTCTCCTTATCCTTCCCCCTTCCCCTCTCCCCTCTCCCTCCTCTTACTTTCTCCTCATTCCTCCTCCTTCCCCTTTCTCATTCCTTCTCCTCCATCCCCCCCTTTCCTCTTCCTCCTCATCCAAAATGTAAATTTCAAGGTCCCTTCTAAAGTTATAATAATTTTTATGTTTACCACTGGGATGAGTTCTTTATAACTTGAATTTATGTATGTATATGGAAATATATAGTACTTATGTAATGAAACTAACATTTTATCTGAGTTGATTTTATGCTTTTGAAATACTTCACTTGCAATGTCACTGACCTTTGCTGTAAGACACCAGTATGATGTAGCCCAGTCAATAATCTATCATCCTGAACCCATTATTCCTCCCTTTTTCCCTTCGTTTATATTGTGATTGTTTATTTCTTTGGATAGTTGTTTACCTTAAAATCGGCGAACTTGTAGCCGTCATCCTTGAGTTGATAAGTATTAAAATAGATGTGGTTTTATTACATTATGGTTATAACTAATAAACAACCAAAAGAAAGCCAGTTTATGTCCCGAAGGTTTCTGTTATGCTCGTTTAGTGGCTAAAGACACGAACACACACATACATACATATATATATGTATATATATATATATATATATATATATATATATATATATATATATATATATTCATGTGTGTATGTGAGTGTGTGTGTATACATATACACATATACATTTTATATATACATATATATATATACATACAAATATATACATATATATGTGTGTGTATGTGTGTTTACCAGTTTGTTTGTTTTTCTTGCGACAGGTCCAAATCGATTAATAAACTAATATTTGTTTACTTCATATTTTTCCTATAATTAATTGTGTTATATATGAATGAAAACTATTATTGTAATACTTCTGCTGTCGATCAGTTTGTTTACTTTGATCCAATGTTTACCTCAATCTGTTAGTTTTTTAACCGATTAATAACAAAAAGATTGGATAATCTAACGGTCATCAATTTTACTACCCAATTATATGTTCTTTGATTCTCAGAAAGGAATTCTAAACAGATTTTATGCTATAATAAGTGATTGAACCTACGTTTGAGTGTTTAAGTTATCAATTCATAAAAGATTCGATACATGAATTTTCCAATTTACGTTTTACTATCCTTTAGGTATCGGGAAAAAAAACCTGGCGCATATTGACTAAGAATCTTCCGAATAGATAAAAAATCAACAAATATCAACACACCTGTCTTGAATCTAACTGTCTCTCTGTTTGCTAGCGTTTATGCAACGGATAATTAATTTCGCTGATGCGCATGGCGGGACGAACTTTAGCAGAATATACCGTTCTTCCTTTATTCTGTCCAACTTCTCATGAAACCTTTTATTAATATATATGAAAAGACGTTGACCGGACCACACAAGTAAACTCAATTCATCTACGTTGTTATTCCTTTCACGGTTCAGTTGCACAGCAATTTGAATACTTCCACTGAGTTGGCGTGTATAAGATGTTCTTTTTGTTACGAGGATTGTTCATGGAAAATAACTATAGGAGGTAGCAATAATGATAATTATATAAATGGTCCCTTTTATAACGATGTGAATTATTTGTCATGGATTGCAATCATTCCATTGAGGGATGCGATTTTGGATATTTATTTTAATGGTCTTTGTGGTTTTATTTCCTCGTAAGTTTATAACCGTCACGATATCTTGTTTTTGGGATAAATTATGCGGAAATGCAAAGCGATAGTTTTTGTAAAAACACAGCAGTCATTTCTAATAAATATGAATATGATGGATGATGAAGTTGTAAGCCCTATTTGAATGGGAATACCTTGACGTGGTGAAAGGGCTTGTGTATCGCCACGATCAGCTAAGCTGTACTAGTCAGGGACACCCTTAATAGGTTGATTTGCTATGAGCGATCAGACAAAAGTTTCCCATCATCACC
>NC_090765.1:38211584-38214084 GCF_036898095.1 Palaemon carinicauda
TCGGAGTTCGTTATCGCAAATTAAAAGTATCTCGGTGATGTAAATGGCGAGTTTTGATAAGGTCAGGGTGTTCTACAAGAGCAGAGAAAATGTGGGCAGATGGTATCTTGAGCACTAGAAAAATCTTATTTTTCTCGAGGTGAATTTATTATGAAATAAAAAGCTAGGTTTTGATGTTAACTGATCTAAAAACATATTTAGATGAATAGTAAAAAATTCTATTATAAATACACTATATTTAGAATAAGAAATTATTTATGTATATATACTATGATGTGTATGTTATAAATTGTATATTGTAAATGTGTATTTCATAATAAAAGATGAAAAAAAAAAAAAAACTGTCTTGACCACGCGGAAATCTTACTTTTCTTAGTACAAAGTTATTATAGAGTGAAATAGGATGCGATTTGAGATGAAAATTATATATTACGTAATACGTTTATCAAATTAAACTTATAAGAATAAAAAGTTAAGTCTGGTAGTAACATTCCTACGCAATAATCATATTTTTTTTTTCTTCAAAATCTTATAAAAGAAAAGGTGAAGTTTTGTAGCAACATACATTCACAATGATCTTAGTTTAACTAAAGCAAAATTGACATGTATGAAAATATTGATTTCATTAATTAAAATTATTTACAAAGGGTATAGCTATTATTGATATTATTACAAGCTATAACCCTACTTGAAAAAGCAGGATGTTATAAGCATCTTATATAATCTTATTTAATCGAAAATAGTATAAGAGGAAGAGTTACTTTCAGAAATATGTGATAATCTTACTCATCTGAAATCAAAGTTCTTATAAACCAAAAATCTTATATGAAATGTTGATACACGAGTCTTATTTTTCTTGCATCGAACCCATTGCAAATCAAAACTGACATGAGAAATGTAATCTTCGAAAGGCAAAAAGGATATAAAAGTTCTTATCGAAGGAAAATATGATTTATCTTAAATACGTTTAAAGCTTCTTTTCTAAAATAAAAGTTTTTGTGAAAGGAAAATGAGCTGGTGTCTAATTTTGTTAGTAATTTTGAAAAGAAAAACTATAGAAATTGATTTACTAAATGGATCAGGGGAATACTATCTCAGATTTTTTATTTAAATTATTCTGTAAGTACTGAGTTATTTTAGATATAATTAAGTAGGAATAGTATTGTTATTATTATTACTACCCAAGCTACAACCCTAGTTGGAAAAGCAAGATGCTATAAGCGAAAGGGCTCCAACAGGGAAAAATAGCCCAGTGAGGAAATGAAATAAGGAAATGAATAGATGAGGAGAACAAATTAACAATAAATCATTCTAAAAACAGTAACAACGTCAATACAGATATGTCATACATAAACTATAAAAAAGACTTATGTCTGCCTGTTCAACATAAAAGTATTTGCTGCAAATTTGAACTTTTGAAGTTCTACTGATTCAACTAGCCGATTAGGAATATCATTACCCAACTTGGTAACAGCTGGAATAAAACTTCTAGAATACTGTGTAGTATTGAGCCTTATGATTGAGAAGGCCTGGCTATTAGAATTAGATATAATCAGACGGAGTTTCACAGATTATACTAAAAGGTTTCCGCATGCGATTGAGACCGTCATGTGCATCTATCAATAAGATTATTTTCCTTGATCGATAAATCATCCTTACGTTGAAGTATTTCTTTTTACTGTTTACGTCAGATGTTATTCGTATTTTTTATTTATTATTGACGGAGGAAGAGCTTTTACTGTAACTGAATGGCCATCTTAGAGCTGCAAACGTAAAAATAAACCTACTGCTAAGAGGATTAAAATTGGGATCAGCATACATCTTTCAGACGTCTCCATCTGAGGCGGTGTGAAAATGATATAAAAGAGAAGTCATAAAGAAGGAATATCCAAGAAATTTAAATATACGCAGTGTATATATATGTATATGTATATATATATACATATATATATATAATATATATATATATATATATATATATATATATATATATATATATATATATATATATGTATATATATATATATATATATATATATATATATATATATATATATAGTGTGTGTGTGTGTGTGTGTGTGTGTACCAATGACCTTTGTTATCGTGATGCAAGTTTTGTCCAAATTGATAAATACATAGCATTGAAACACTTAATGTAGAAACCATTAGAGGGTCATACAATAGATGACTTTTGGCAGAGTTTTCGTGAAACAATGATGGTTTTTAGATAAGATGGTTAGGAGGTTATATTAGACTAAAAGAGCAAGTTAATATAGGAACCCTTTAAAAGATTTCTTATGCAATAAAAGCATCCTTATCAAAAGGAGAAAATATTAGTAGGGTTCACATTGATATACGTTTAGCGGAAATCAAAGTCAAAATGAACCATCATGTGCTGTCTGTAAAATTTTAATGTCAATTTTGAATGTATTCATCAATTGCAAACATGTAATGTAATAGTAATTCATGCATAATTGAATTAACGGGCCCTCTTGTTTAT
>NC_090765.1:38219084-38226584 GCF_036898095.1 Palaemon carinicauda
GTAGAAATCGATATTAAATGCCAATGTGGTTGATATTTACCTTGATTAAAATCATGAGTGTTAGTGATATATATTTTCATAAATAACCACGTGTTGCAGACTCACAAAACAAAAAACGAGCAATAGGCGGTGTGAAATGTTGAGTGCTTTGGAACGAACTTGATAAAATGACTGTTAAGGTCCTGTAGAGAGGAGGGTTCCTCTGCTGTATAGGACCAAAAAAATAACCGTTAAAGTAAAAGTAAAAATTAAATAAATATTTACATAGATATGCACACACACAGATTCAATCTTTCCCACTCCGTCCCCCTTTCCTAACCTCAATCCGCTAGTTCAGCAATATGTGTTTTCCGGATGTACCTCTCTGTGTACTACCTCTCACCAGGGTATGACTATTCTCTCTCTGCCTGAGTGTGACAGGAAATATATATATATATATATATATATATATATATATATATATATATATATATATATATATATATATATATACACACACCACATTAACAAAAGTGAAGCCATTGAGCTAGTTTTTAACTACTTTTGCCATGCATCTTTATTTCTTAAGTTTTCAATTCTTCTTTACATATGGGGGAATTGGTCGTCTGCCCTGCTTGATTTTTTCCACTGTATTTAGTGCTCTTATTTCACTTCCATAACTCTTACACCGTTATCTATGCTCCCATAGTTATTCCAAGTCCCGAATAAATATCTTACAACCTGATCACTCTCGCAGTTCATCTATTATGACTCATTACTTCCATGTACCGTGATCCATTCTATTTACTGTGAAATTCCTCTGCAAATCAACTCCTACCGTATTGCGTATATATATATGTGTGTGTACATATATGTGTATTTGTGTGTTGATGTATATACGCATACAGTATATATTTGGATTCTTTGTAAAAACAAGATATATATATATATATATATATATATATATATATATATATATATATATATATATATATATATATATATATATGCTATGCTAAGCCTTGACCAAGCAGAAATTGTATCATTATCATAAAAATACTTCCCCAACCATAATTTCAATTATTGATCAGATATGCAGTTACCATGAATCTGAATCTCTCCTCCTTTGAACAGTTGTATTTGAATGCTGACAGCAAGATATAAACCTGAAGTGTTTGTTAATATTGAAATTATAATCATCGCTTAGACCTGAGGGTTTAACAGCGATAATCAGAGGGAATTAATCTTTATACACACCTGTGTATAATTATCCTCTGTGATTACAAACGTGGACTTTATGCTGAAGCAAAATAACGTAATGAACACAGTACTTACAAAAAGTTACTGTAATAACGAAGAAACGTTATCAGTTGCTTTATTTAGTTTTCCCCGAGTCATTTTATTTCCTTTCCTCACTGGGCTATTTTCCCTGTTAGAACCCTTGGGCTTATAGCATCCTGCTTTTCTAACTGGGGTTGTAGCTTACATAATAGTAATAAT
This sequence comes from Palaemon carinicauda, assembly GCF_036898095.1. Lineage (NCBI taxonomy): Eukaryota > Metazoa > Arthropoda > Malacostraca > Decapoda > Palaemonidae > Palaemon > Palaemon carinicauda. The sequence goes on from NC_090765.1 coordinate 38,220,564, forward strand.
AATAATAATAATAATAATAATAATAATAATAATAATAATAATACTTACGTTGCATAAACTCCATATATTTAAAAGGAAATATTCTGCGGGTTTTGTTTCCGGTTGGCATAAGACGCAACAGCATTTTGCTGTTAAGACACAAGGGAGGTTTAGAAGGGCTGGCGAGGCCCATTGTCTTGCTTCCAAAGGGCGTTTGAATTAAACAGATCTTAGAGAAAAGGAAATGTTGCCACAGACGTTACCTTTGTCTGGACTCGTGGAACCCGGATGAAAAACGACCTTGGTATACATGTAATGTCCAGATACACTATGGGAGATGCATGATACGTGCATACGAAAACATGGCTTGTAGAATTATGTATCCATATTCAGAAGCGTGCTAGCTGGTTTAGCTGCTTCTCTTTATAATCTATGAAGGGAAACTGCGGCCTAGATTAAAGAAAATGAGATAATAGATTAAATAGAATTAAATAAAAAAAGGATGTCGAGAACATGTTTTATTAGAAAAGAAAATAGATATTTCACCCTGAAATCACCATTATATTTTTCTACATCCTCCCTTAAATCTCTCTCTCTCTCTCTCTCTCTCTCTCTCTCTCTCTCTCTCTCTCTCATATATATATATATATATTTTTTCATCTTCACTTAAATTTCTCTCTATCTCTCTCTCTGTCATATTTTTTCATCTTCCCTTAAATTTCTCTCTCTCTCTCTCTCTCTCTCTCTCTCTCTCTCTCTCTCTCTCTCAATTTCTTCATCCTCCCTTAAATTTTTTTTCTCTCTCTCTCTCTCTCTCTCTCTCTCTCTCTCTCTCTGATATGCATATATCTTCGACCACCTTTCTCCCCCTTCCTTTCTTCTTTCGCCCAGGCAGTATTTTTTCCCGGCTATTCGGTGCAAAGCGTCGTAGAGCGTTTGATACTCCTAACGGCTGAATATATAAATGAGCGGCGGTTGTATACCACCACCTTTTACCATAATCAAGCCATCTTTCTTGTTTGGCTGTGGGGGGCAATTTCCTAACACATTTACGCAGGCAAAGATGTGGCTTAAACTCAGTTTGCAAAAATTCTCATCAGAAAAGTCCCATAAAACATTATCGATAAATTACGAGAAGGCGTCGTTCGCGGGAAGGGAAGCGGCATAAATAATTTTGCATAAGCTTCCGAGTATTAAAAGTTGTCTGGTTTTATGCTACTTGTAATAAAAGTTTCTTGGCGGTGAAATTTCTTAATGGAGTGTAATAATCGTAATGGTGAACCTGGCTGAACATCAACGGCGAATTCCGTTATATCTGATGCTGCTTTTGCTGTTCTTTTTCGGGGGGTGGGGGGGTTGATAGTTAGCAATGGACTCGGCAGTCAATGCTGGTTGTATAGTACAGGGTTATGAAGATAAAAGGATTTAGAATATTAGCACATGTACTTACTCTGAGAGATATCCATTTCGTGTAATATGTGGTTAGTATAACAACGCTGCAGTATATCCAAGTTGGCTAATTTTTTTTCTCTCTCTCTCTCTCTCTCTCTCTCTCTCTCTCTCTCTCTGTCCCCTCACACACACACACACACTATATATATATATATATATATATGTGTGTGTGTGTGTGTGTGTGTATATATATTATGTCTATATATAAGACAAAACTTGTGTGTAGATAGATTTTGAATAATTTGTCAAATGGGATTACTTAATAACGTCTCCTACTGGGATAAGAAAGCTTGTTGGTAAAAAAAAAAAAAAAACATATATATGTGAAACAAGAACAATCAGAGATTTCTGACTTCCGCCAAAGATTAATGGAGTCGCCCTTGGCCTATTATTTGTCTGTGGTGGAAATTGCGTCAACATTCCTCATTTTTTTTTTTAAATGACGAAAAATGCAAATCCGGTGTTAGAATCCGGATCCGGATCATCTCCAAAATTTTTTGGTGTCGTCCATAACCTAAGATCTATCTGAGGGGAAATTTTTCAACAAACCCCATCGAGTAGTTTTAACGTAATCCTGTCCACAGAAATGGCGAAACTGCAAATCCGGATCTAGAATGCGGATCCGGATTCGGATCATAGCTAAAATATGTTTGGCTCGTTCATGATCTGAGATTTATCTGTGGTGAAAATTTCGTCAAAATTCGTTGAGTAGTTTTGACGTAATCCCGTCTACAGACAGACAGATATATAAATAAACTGACTCGATTGCATAACCTCCTTGGCTGAGATAAAAATATAGCCAAGCGATGCGAAATGTCCTTAAAACTAATGGAAAGACTTAAGAGCTTTGATTTATAATACAAATTTTCTTGAGATTGTAATAAGCAAGTATCCTGTCGGAAAACATGTCTATAGATTAACGGTAATGAAACGGAAATTCAGTTCTAACGTTCAAACGGAATGAGGAGAATAAGCTAATCCAGAGATAAGTGTTCCAGTGACCTTAGAGGAAGATCTCAATTTATATGAAATTTATAGAAAACGTAAAGCAGTATTCGTAAACGACTGACGAAATCACTTTGAAAGTTATATAGAACAGGGAAACTATATCCGCGTGGAATATTCCCAGAAAATGTACTTTAAAACGCCACTCATGAATGCCATAGGAAGGGACAGTGACATTGCCCTATCAAACCCGACAATGCCCTAGAGACTGACCATAAATGGACCATGGAGGGTCAGGCAGTGGCTGCTGATGACTCAGCAGATATATCTATAGGCTCCCCCAAACCCTATCCTATCCATGTCCATTTCTATTTCTTTCATGGTTTTCGAGTATCATCTATTTTAGCTCGCTCTCGTAACCGATCAGTAGTCTTTCCATAGCTCTTTGAGTTGTAACCAACTTTTTAACTTATGCATAAGTTAAAACTGGTAGGACCATCTAATTACATACTTTTCTTTTTCGAGAAAGTGGCATGGTACTTTTCATAATCTCATTTTGTTCCCAAAGCCTACCCATCCCATTCTTATCCTTCTTTTTAATTTCGGTGTCATGTCCCGGGAAACTTACTATTTCTCCTAAGCATATATATATATATATATATATATGTGTGTGTGTGTGTGTGTGTGTGTGTGTGTAAGTGGGAGTGAGTTCATACCTACACACATACATACATACATGTATGTATATGTATTTATACATATACATACACATATACATACATACATGTATATAAATGTATTTGTGTATATGTATGTATGTGTGTGTAGGTATGAACTCTATTCTTGTCTTGGCTGTAAAACAATGCAATATAAGCCCAAGAGGGAGTATATAGTGGAAGTCCATGTTACCCTTGTAATAAAAAAAAAGTAAAGAAAAAAACATGAAATTTCTGATTAAACTCACCATTGGCTTCGTAGATTACCAGAGTTATTTAAAGCGTCTTTTTTCTCCCCAACCTCCTAATCTTTGTTTTGAGTTGAAGTCTTCAATTGATTAATGAGAAGCCAAATCTTGTTAATGAATGAAGCCCTGAGGGATATATCACAATATGATAATTTGCGCAAAGAAAGAATGAACTCGGTTGATACACACGAAGATAGTCGGGCTTTTTCTAGATTATTTATTAGGGATATCGGCGATGATTTCGTTTTCCTCGATGAGCTTTTACTAGAAAATGGTCCTGTCTTTTGTTTTATGGATTCAGTTATCACAGATGTTGTTATTATGATTTTTATCGCTGTTGTTGTTACTGTTGTTGTTGTTGTTGTTGCTCTAGGATGAGAATTGTTTTGCGTCTGTAGCAACTCATGAAATTTTCATAAAAAGGTCAACCGCAAATTTTTAAGTAGTGTTAGGTGTCATTTTAGGTCCGAGTTATCCTTCCACAACTTTATTAATGAAGGTAACTTCTTATAGTAAGCAATTTTGTAATATACTTTTATAATGAATATCATGGTAATTTTATCGGATATGCATTAATTACGTATAATATGCATTAATTTGCCTCTCTTACTAAACTGGGAAATCTTGACTGAAATTTACGTTTCTCCCTTTGAAAACTAATTTAAGAAATATTTGGCGAACATAGCCGTAGCCATCTGACGTAAGACAAGTACAAGTAAATGCTTCGCACCGTTTATAACTTTTCATCATTTTGTTGAGTGGGTGCGAAATTTCTCGTGATTGAAACATCAACGCATCTTCCAACGTCATTGCAAAATATTATTATGCTCAAAACTTCAAACAACTGTACTGGTTGAATTTTTGAATGATATTGAGTCTTGTATATTTCTGGAGTATTTTTTCTATAGAGCTACACACACACACACACACACACACACACATATATATATATATATATATATATATCTGTGATGATAACTACTTTCATATATAAGCGCTGCTGGGTAGCGGGTTTCCAGTTCACAATTAGCATAAACACGTGTCTTATTGTTCGTTTTGTTTTTAGGAAACAGATTTATATCCATTTATATAATGGTTTTTAATCTGATTGAAGACAAGAATTTAATAGTAGTTATCTATTAGCGTCTTTGATAAGTATTTTCTGTGATTTGTGCTCATTAGGGAGTTCAGTATGAATAGTACACCAGGTCACTTTAAGTTAAGCCAATGCCTTCAGGAAATATTAATTGTTACAATATTTCTCATATATATATATATATATATATATATATAGTGTGTGTGTGTGTGTGTGTATATATTTATATATATATATATATATATATATATATCTTATTTGTAACTATGTTTGGGTGTATATTTGCTCAGACACGGAATTGTTCAGAAAGATACTTATTTTTATCTTAGCTCGCATTAGTTTACAAGGAATTCACGAATGCAATGTGTTCACTGCGTCGAAATCTTTCTGAGAGTTGATTTACGTTGTGAATAAGAAATGCAACTGCTTTGGAGAGTTTACAATCGGCTTTTGAGATTTTGGTTCTGAAACTTCTCCTCGTGATCTGTCATCGATGTTTTCTTGGCACCTGGAGGGACTGTCATCTGTTTAAAAACTTCCTCCTTTTTTTTTTTTTTTTTTTTTTTTTTTCAAATTAGAACTTTCTGAATTGCATTGCTTCGTCATTTTAAGTACTTTGATATTCTTTTTTATTCAACTCTTTCTCCTCGCTCACCATCTCTTTTCTCCCTCTTCTTAATGATTTATAATATTCGGTCTTCTTTAAGATTCTGGAAGGGTCTTACGTAAAAGGTTAGATTGAATGTTTTATGTTCATATCAGTTATCTCTTGTGGTTAAATACCTGTGAAACAAAAGATGAATTTAGATTCTGTTAAAAACCTGTAAGAAAATTCTCTCTCTCTCTCTCTCTCTCTCTCTCTCTCTCTCTCTCTCTCTCTCTGTGTCATTGCACACAAACATATACTGTATATGTATATATATACATATATGTATATATATGTATATATATATATATATATATATATATATATATATATATATATATATATATATATATATATACACATACATACATACATACACGCACATAGTGGAAGGACATATCTGAGACTTTTGTCCTGCAGTGGACTAGTTACGGATGGTGAAAAGTTTTTGTTTGTGCGTGTGTGCATTTTAGACATTGTTTGATTGTTATGGCTATCTTTATATCTGTGTACATAGAAAATTTCAGGTATAAGCTTCCGTTATGGTATTATCTCAAGCTGATTTTCTTCCCTCCTCCAGGTTTGGAATTCTACTCCGATTGTTCTATTATTCGTCTGTTATTTTTGTTTATTTTATTCATCAAAAACCTTAACTAGGTCATGTTTGTCTGTCCCACCGTCTTTCTTTAGAAGAATTAATTATTAGTATCATTATTCGTATTATGTTTCCCTTATTCAGAATCATAACTGCTCCAGAAGTCCTTGACGAGTAATAATATTTGTTTATACAGTATACCATACCATAGACTACGTATCTCCCTTAGACAATTAGAAACGTAAACAGCTTAACCGTAGGTAAACTATAATGTCAGCATCTTTCATTCCTTTCAGTTTCAAAGCTTGTCATTGGTTTGATATCAGATTTAAAGTATCAGCGTC
>NC_090765.1:38231584-38246584 GCF_036898095.1 Palaemon carinicauda
TATTAAGCTTATGGATAGAAACTGACTAGTCACATTTTCTGGCTATTATCTCTCTCTCTCTTTCTCTCTCTCTCTCTCTCTCTCTCTCTCTCTCTCTCTCTCTCTCTCTCTCTCTCTCTACATATCCGAACTTTATATAGAAATGTATAAACGTATGTATATTATTCCCTCTAGCATCCAATGCTTCATAGTTTATCATTCTTTTTTTATTTGAATTTCCAGTGTTATCATGTAGAAAGCTGAAAGTCCTCAGCATCACCATAGTATTAAAAATAAAGTAGAATTAATTTAGTTTCATCCCTCCAAGTAGACTCCAGTATTATATAATATCAGGCTGAGTTTATTAATATATATATATATATATATATATATATATATATATATATATATATATATATATATATATATAGTGTATATCATCATTAGCCGTTACTAGTCCGCTGCATAACAAAGGCTTGAGACATGTCCTTCAAATAGCGTCTGTTTATTTGCTTTCCATGCCATATATATATATATATATATATATATATATATATATATATATATATGTATATATGTGTGTGTATATATATATGTATATATATACATGTATATATATATATATATATATATATATATATATATATATATATATATATGTGTGTGTGTGTGTGTGTGTGTGTGTGTGCAGTATATTACATACGATTGCGTATAAACTATTTTATATAAGTGTATGTGTATATATCTATATATATATATATATATATATATATATATATATATATATATATATAGAAACGAATCTCTTGAATTCTCCCACACGTAATGCACGGGATAATAACATTTAAATGCATTTATACATCAAGATTCTGTGCATGGTATGGATTACACTCCTTTCAGTACTCATAATAAATGGTTATAAATTTCAATGATTTTATAACACATTTCTGAATTCGGTCTCCCCGCTACACTGGTCGTGAACGATGAAAACACTTTGTGAATGACGTACAATAATCCTGGTACAATCTTCCTTTCAGACTGGCCGAAGTCCTTCGCGAAAAGTGAGACATTGGTGTAAATTTGCATCGGTATTTATGGTCATTATATATCTATAAAATGCTTCTTAGAAGAATTTCTTATTCGGCGAAGTATGTTGTTTCCTTTCTGCGACAATTTCGACGGTAATGGAGCTGAATTGTTCTCTTTGTTATACTAAGAAATTACATTTGGAGAAAAGAATTCGCAAAGAAGCAAAAGCGGGATTTTTAGTGCGCCTTCGCTATCCAAGGTCATCGAGCGTTGAACCTGGTTTATTATTAGTTTGTTGCTTCCAGTCATCTCTCTCTCTCTCTCTCTCTCTCTCTCTCTCTCTCTCTCTCCTCGTTGTGCAATATTACAAGGATTTGACAGAATGGAAGGTTATGTGAGTTATTGGTATCATAAAAGATACCGGTTTAGATAGAAGAATAAATCTGAATTCTTATCGTATCTAGTTAACTAATCTTTTTTCTTTTTATGGTGTGGAATTATTAGATTCATCATCATCATCGTCGTCTCCTACGAGTATTGACGCAAAGGGCCTCGGTTAGATTTCACCAGTCGTCTCTATCTGGAGCTTTTAATTCAATACTTCTCCCAACGTCATCTCCTACTTCACGCTTCATAATCCTCAGCCATGTAGTCCTAGGCCTTCCAACTCTTCTAGTGCCATGTTGATCCCAGCTGAACGTTTGGTGAACTAATATCTCTTGAGGAGTGCGAAGAGCATGCCCAAACCATCTCCATCTACCCCTCACCATGATGTCATCCACATATGGCAACTCAATTAATCCTCTCTTATACTGTAGTTTCATTTCTAATCCTGTCTGCCCATTAACTCACAGTACCCTTCTGAAGGCTGTGTTCTCAAATCTACTAAATTTGTTGGAGATTGTTTCATTGTCTTTTGCCATTTTTAGAGTAATTTGTGATATTTCTAATATCTGGTATGAATTTTTATTTGGTTATTTACAAAGCTTCTCTAAATAAGGGGGTAATTTCAAAATAAGACGATTGTAAGTGATTGTTCTGAGATGACGTATAAAAAAAAAAAAAATACGTATTCTACGCTCTTAAGTAATTATCATCTGTGGCAGTATTCTTTCATAGTCAGTATATATTAAGTTCCCGTGTTTAAATTGTTATCTTTTTCATAATTCTACACATTCGGTAATTCAAAACGTGAATAAAAAATCCCTCCTGATCTTGAACCAAGAGATTCTGCATTATCATGATCACTTTTTGTTTCCATGGTGAGTCTACATGTGCAAACATATATATCCACCTCTAATCAGTATGCATATAGTTTCAAAGGTTTTACTCCTCATATATTGATTGACATGTTCATCTTATTGATTCTACGTATTCAGGATAAACGTAATAAGAAAGTACATTTGTTAACCTGTATTATTATTATTATTATTATTATTATTATTATTATTATTATTATTATTATTATTATTATTATTATTACTCGCTAAGCTACAACCCTTGTTGGAAAAGCTGGATGCTATAAGACCAAGGGCTCCAATAGGGGAAATAGCCTAGTGAGGAAAAAAATAAGGAAGAACTATAAGAGAAGTGTAAGAACAATAACAACATTGAAATAATTCTTTTATGCATAGATTATAAAAACTTGAAAATAACACGAGGATAAAAAATTCAAAATGACAAGAGGAAGAGAAGCAAGATAGAATAATGTGCCCGAGTATACCCTCAAGCAAGAGATCTCTAACCCAAAACAGTGGAAGACTATGGTACAGAGGCTCTGGTACTACCCAAGACTAGAGAACAATGGTTTGATTTTGGAGTGTCCTTCGCCTAGAAGAGATTCTTACCATAGCTAAAGAGTCTCTTCTACCCTTACCAAGAGGAAAGTGGTCACTGAATGTTACTTTGCTAATTTAAAATTTGCTTTCAATTTTTAAAAGAATTTGGTCTTGATAAAATGTAAGGCTCTTAATTCTATCGCTACTGCCTTTCTTACTTTTTTCAGATTCACAATGTCGAGCATAGTATGTAGATCGTATGGATTTTAAAGCCTAAGTATTCCTCTAATTTCACGTGCAACCCTTGTCATATTATCAAGTAAAGACGATTCAACAGTCGACGAAGAATGTAACTTGTTTATATATATATATATATATATATATATATATATATTATATATATATATATATATATATATATATATATATATATATATATATATATATATGCATGTGGCATTATATTTGAATTAATCGAATAAACAGAGTACCGGTTTTTTATATATAATCCAATCATAGTGTTTTTCACTGAAATCCTCCGCTATATTTAGACTTAGATCTTCAGATGAGGCTAAATATTTGATGATATTCACTACTGCAAGTACTTCGTTGATACTGGTGTTGTCATCTTCATTACTGCCATAAAGTTTCCCTGTAGATCATTATTATAAATATCTTCAATAGAGAATTAGAAAAGTATTTGTAATTTTGACTGAATGGAAATTCTTGCTTCAATATTGTAACTTTTATGATTCCAGAAAGTGAAAGTATCTCTCACGTTTTAGCATCTTTGTCCACGTTTTTAGTTATTAAATTTTCGGTTTACCAGAGTTTTTCAAGAAAATTAAAAAACCTTGGCTGCTGTACACCGTCATGTAGAATGTTCTTTTGGAAAGATTAGCCTGAATGTTTCTTATAGGAATTCTACGAGAAGAACCTTTATTATATTTTACAAGTTATCGCCGGAAATATTCTAGGAAGAAGTACTACTGTTCATATTCAAACAGAAATATTTAAATTACTCTTCGTTTTTTAGCCACCATTTTACACACACACACACACACACACTCTCTCTCTCTCTCTCTCTCTCTCTCTCTCTCTCTCTCTCTCTCTCTCTCTCTCTAGGACATTTAGTATTCAACACCTATTAATCGTTAACAATAAGAGTATCTGGCTGAGAACCTCCAAACCAATGCCAGATGAAATTTCATTTTCATAAATAAATGAATTATTGGTTATTCTCTTTTCTTTTTATTTTTACCTGGTCATGATTGATGTTGACATTAGAGCTGATCATTAAGTTATGACTCTGATATCCATCATGGAGAGATTCCATCAGCGTATTCCATCTGAAGCCGATCGACTTATTCATAATATATATGTAGAGAGATGTTTCTTAGATCGTAAGTCCATCTTCTCCGGTGGCATCTATGATTTATGGATGCCCTTTTATATATTTTCGATTGTGTATATATATATATATATATATATATATATGTGTGTGTGTGTGTGTGTATGTATACATCTTTATCTATCTATCTATCTATCTATCTATCTATCTATATATATATATATATATATATATACACACACAGTATATTTATACTGTATATAGTATATATGTATATATACTGTGTATATACATACATATATGTGTGTATATATATTATATATATATATATATATATATATATATATATATATATATATATATATATATATCGAAATTTTATGACTTCGTACCTAATTTTCTTTTGACCTAATTTTTAATCGTTGCAATTTTTCTACGTAAAGTTGTTATGTATTTTGATTTTACATCTTTTTTTTTTCCGTGTTGAGTAAAAATCCAATAACTTTCTGAGTATTGAGAAATATCTGAAAGACCGAACTAAAAAAAAGCATTTTATTGATTGATAAAAATAATACAAATAATACAAATGAAAATAGAGGTAAAATTTTTAGTGTTTTTCGGAATGGCTTCTAATAGTAAATAAGTGAAGCTTGGCCTCATGAATCTTTTTATAAGTTTTTTCACAAAATGATAAATTTAAACTTTTGTGATACTATCGTAATTGTTGTTGTTTATAAAGTACTCGTCGTATCAAAGCCGTTCCTACTATTCGTATTATATTTATTAATAACATTTACTATAACTCCCAAAAGTCACGTCAATGCGAGGTGCAGAAAATGTCTAAATGAACAGAAGGACGCATGTGGCCTGATCACCTTTCCTCTTGGTAGGGTTGGTATGTATACTAACCTGACATAAACACTAGTTAATTACTATGACTATTTTAGCACTCTAGTCTCACTGAGTTATCACAACCGTATCAAAAATATCTACGAAATTGGATAGAGTAATTAATATCATATAAAAAAATAAAGTATTATACTATCCAAGGTCGTATGTTCTCTATCCACGGCTCTGCATACGTGACATCCACTCCCCAACAATCAGGCCTACCACTTATTTGTCACCTCATGCAACACGTGTGAAATAACATCTATAGACCTTGGTCCGGTGTGTCAGATTATACAGCACATTTTTTTTAACGTTAGTTTTATTTTAACAAATAATTTTTGTAGGAAAATAAGCTTATGCTTATTGACATTATTCGTTAAACAAAACATTAAAGGATGATTTTTTATTCTACTTCTGTATTTTTTCCCATGTGTATCAACGGCGTATGGAAATCGTTTTACTTTCAGTACCCTGTGTATTTTCTTTAAAAGGTGCTTGTTTTAATTCTATCTTGTTCAATACTCACCCATTACCCCCCATATTATCCTGTATTATGTGCATGTTTAATCGGCTTCCTCCAAAAGCTACTCAGCATTACTTTACAGAAAAGTTTATAAATTAGATGAAAATTTGTCAAGATTTCTCCTTAGCTAGAACGACAATAAAGGAGGGCTTTAGGGACATCCTTAGTTTTTACCGGGAAAAATTACCTTGAAGGAAATGGAAAAGTTATTATCCTTCAATATTTACTTGCGGCTATTAATAGAAAAGAAGTTAAAATAAACTTAAGTTAAACCATTGAAAGTAACTGGATTTGTATAAAAAACAATAAATGTTCATGGTAAAGTTGTATCTCAAAATGATACATTAAACTGATGTAAAGGAAATGTTTAGTTGAAGTATAGAAAATAGAAAATAATATAGCTTGGATTTTATTTTTCTAGCAACGTTCAATGTGGTATTAAAGAAAAGAAAAAGATTTTCCTTCTGTGAAAATCCACTCAAAATTAAATTACTGAAAAGTAAAAGATAAAACATTAATACCTTCAAGTCTACCGGGAACTTAAAGTTTAATACCTCAAATACATCATTAAAATGAAACACGGACATTCCAAATGAAGAAACCACTTAAAAGCTAGTTACAAAAACAAAGTTTATTTAGTAACGTATTTAATTCAGAATTTTGGTGTAAAGTCTATACTACAAAAGGTCATTCTTGAGTTAATAATAGTCCGAAATTTTCTTCAGGAAGCTACAAATTCTCAGGACTTCGCTGAGCTGTCTGACATTCTAAGAAATTCTTAATCGTCGACCCCCGAATAAGCATCAACATTTTAACTTTGGTGCGATCGTCAACAAATGTAAAAGAATTGCAGTCGAGCTGAAAGCATTGCTGTCAGTTTTGTGAGCTGTATTATCCAGTTTGTGATTTGGATACTTTTTCGTCTTTATTCATTTGACTTTCTTTTTTCAGTTAGCCATGTTAGTTACTTTTCCTTAAATTTACTTTTCAATTATTTGTTTTTTAATATCGTAGATATACATATATATGTATATATATATATATATATATATATATATATATATATATATACATATATATACATATATATAAATATTTGTGTATATTTGTATTATATATACAGTATGTATATATCATATATATATTATATATGTATATACATTTATATTTATACATGTTTTTATAACCTAAGTGTTCGTGTGTGTGTACCATCTTAAACAGTTTCCTTTGGTGTATATGCCCCTAATGTTATCTTCCCAATAGTTAATAAGTGTTTAGGGATTAAGTTCCTACCTAATGTCACTTTTAACGTTTGTTGCAACCATCACAGTTTTCAGTCTACCAGGCACTGAATCAACTACTGATGGTATCTTAGGAATATTGGATTTCTAAAAGAGCATTGTAGTCCTCTTTCAATTTTTTTATATTTTTGCATTTATCATTATTATTATTACGAGTTTTCCGTACCTTTATAAATGATGCCAATATAAGAAAGGGTCGAGATTGCAAGAATTGCTTTGTAATAAGTATACCTAAATGGAATGGCGAAATTTTGTGACAAAACCAAAGCATTCTGACCCTTAAAGATTTAAAGGCCGCTCATGAATGGTAGAGGCAAGTTACAGTGAAATTGCCCTAGCCATCAGGACAGTGACATGCACCCAAGACCCCTCTCCACCCAAGCTATGACCACTGAGGGCCAAGCAATTGTTGCTGATCCCTCATCTGGTATACCTATAGCCTCCCCCAAACCAGCCATCCTTAGCTCACAAGGATGGTAAGGTTGCAGACACTACAAGAAACTATCGAGTTAGAGCGGGACTGGAACCCCAGTCCGAAAGAGAGCGAGGCAGGGACGTTTCCAATAGGCCACCTCTTGAATTGGAAGAGAGACTGGACCCTGGCTAGAAGACGGTTTGGATAAGCAAAATGTTTATTTACCCGTAGAATATTTTTATATATAATTTACTATTTATAGCGATCATTACTGGTTGTAAGTTATGCTATGTATCCTCATTTAAACCGCTTAGTGTTTTATTATGCCTGCAACTGTCTCCATCGCCTATCAAGTATTTAAAAGCTGGAAAAGAAGACTTGTATTTTCCTTAGGCGATGTCATCAAATATACAACTCCTACTCTTAGCCTTATTGAATTATACTTGGACTGACTATAAATGAAATAAGAAGATTGCGGTTGTTATGTATTCTTTTAACATCCGGATCATTAAGCTTTTAACATCGGTAACTGAGCCGAGTATTTTAACATTTATTCGATCGTACTCCGTCCGCCGAATAATGAAGGGAATTCGTGATAGTTCAGAAGTGTATTTTTCATGAACACCTTTTCTATTATAGAAAGGGGTAGTTGGGGAGGTAGCAGTCCCTTCTGTGGTCTATCTATCTCTTTCGATTTTGTTTTCTATTCGGCATTTAAAGCGAAATCAATTTCATTTGCTTAGACATTTTATTCGCTTCAAATACTTACCTTTACTGGTCACATTGCGTAAATATCCCTTGCTGGCATATGGCCACCTTAACCGAAACACTCTAACCAGCTGGTATCATTTGAAGGTAAAATTATTGATATTTTTTTATCAAAACTTTAAAAATTTTCTGTTCATGATGGGTGTAGAACGATTGTAAAGCTTTCATGGATTGATTTCCTCTTTGAAATATTTTATTCAAATTGTTCATAGTCAAAATCATATATTGGTTTTCGATTGCCTTATTCGTGCCGACACTAGAATGCGTAGAGGAAACCATCAATCACTTTAGGTGACATTTGCTGCAAATGAACATGCTATCACCTCAGCTGTACTTTGATAATCTCTCTCTCTCTCTCTCTCTCTCTCTCTCTCTCTCTCTCTCTCTCTCTCTCTCTCTCTCTCTCTCTCTCTCTGTATATATATATATATATATATATATATATATATATATATATATATATATGTATATATGTATAGATATATATATATATATATATATATATACATATGTATATATGTATAGATATATATATATATATATATATATATATATATATATATATACATATAGATATCTATATATATACTGTATATATATATAATGCATATGCATACATGAAGTAAAGATTAATTTATTTTTTTTGTTAAAGGTTGAACTAAGGTTATGCAAACACTACAAACTCTGTGGTCCATTTTGTTTACTGTAATCGGGGTCCACTAAAGTACATAAGCATCCCATTTGCATTCGTTGTCACTCATCAAAAGAAAAATAAATAATGGAATCATATAGGTGAGAAGTAAATTTTTAATACTGCTTGTTTATTGAATATTAATCCATTATTTTTTTTTTATAATTAACATTGATATTATTATCAGTAATAGTTTATTAGTAACTGTATTAGCGCTCCCTTTCTAAAAGGGAGTACCTTAACGTAGTGAAAGGGTTTGCGTATCGCCATGATCAGCAAAGCTGTAATAATCAGGGACACCCATATTAGGTTGTTTTGCTGTGAGCGATCAGTCCAAAGTGTTCGACTATCACCAATCCGCAGTAAGGATATGACTGAGGCATTTGTCCAGCAGTGGACTAGAAACAGATGCATTTGTTGTTGTTGTTGTTGTTGTTGTTGTTGTACAGTATTAGTGCAGTGCGATACGAAGGTATTTTCCTTGGGGTCATATTAGCTTTTTATTTCATATATGCTGTCTACCTTTTCGTTTTTTCAAATATTATTAATAACTTGGGTAAGATTTGATAACTTGGGTAAAAGAGATTCTTTAGCTATGGAAAGCAACTCTTTTAGGAGGACACTCCATAATTAAACCATTGTTAGTCAGTCTTGGGTAGTGCAATAGCCTCTGTACCATGGTCTTCCACTATCTTGGGGTAAAGTTCTCTTACTTGAAGGCACACTTTTCTATCTTATTTCTCTTTCTCTTGTTTTTTTTTATTTTATATTTTATATATGAAAGTTTTATTTTAATGTTATTATTGGTTTTAAACTTCTCTAGTAGTTTATTAATTTACTTTCCTCACAGGGCTATTTTCCCTGTTGAAGCCCTTGGACTTATAGCATCCTTCTTTTCCAACAAGGGTTATAGCTTTGCAATTAATGATAATAATAATAATACTGTAATAATATCAATAATATCATCATCATCATCATCATCGGATTGCTAATTAGAACGATGAATTAAAAGTTTCTATTAATGTTGGGTAGTGCTGTGTACACGTGCAGCTTTCAGGAAGTATTAAGAAATTCAGTTTAAGACCTTCAGAACCACAGACGAAAACTTTAGCGCCAGAAGCTCTCATGAGACAAACATGACGTCATCGAGACCAATGCTCAATTGTTTTCGTTAAGAATCATTCATAACAAATTGCAAAGATGTTTATTAGCAAAAGTTTTTTCTCTGAAATGCAGACTGCCTATGCCGATGCTCTGTCTCGTTTAGTTTTTCCCAGTGGGTTTCCTAGACCAGGACAGGATGCAGAAGTTGAAAGGATTTTTTATATAAGTTATTTGGTGCCCTAAATGTTTGATTCGTGATCGCATAGTGGATTCTTGAAGTAATAAGGTATAATAAGATGTATTTCGACCTGTATAGTTAACTCCAACCATATACACTTGTTTATAATCTTAAATATCATGACTAACTCAAGCTCCCCCCCCCCCCCCCAGTGGAGGAAAGACAAAATTTCAAAACTAGGCCAGGGTCGGAGTTTGTTGCCTTTTTTCGGAGAAATTCTGTGCGCCTACATTGACCTGATTAATGAATATTGTGCATGTAGTAGTTAATCGAATAATGTTGGTTGCGGTGTGTAGCTAAGAAAAAGGGTAGACTTACAAACTTAAACAAAAATGTAGACTGAAGAGAGTAATGGTAGTCACTTTCGGATACAACCTTTAAATGGAAAAATAAAATTGATTAATATATATTTATATATGTATATATTATATGTATAATATATATATATATATATATATATATATATATATATATGTATGTATATATATATATTATAAAATGAAAGACCTATAAAAAAGGAATGGCATGCTTTCAATGATACATAGTAATATTTGCAGTGTTAATCAACAATTCAATCTATGTCTTTCTATCTACATATAATGTGTGTGTACATAATATATGTTGCATATATGTGTGTGAAAGGATTATATTGGGTACTACATTTTTGTGAGAAAAGTGAATAGGGTACTATAAAAGAGTGTATTTCAGAACTCATAAGGTAAGAGGAGAAAAGACACTTGATATTGTTGTGTAGACTCTTAGGCGGATAAGAAGACGTTTTGAAGGAACGTTTAGATGATGCGCTGCTGTTTAGCTTTCTGTTTAGATATATGAACATATTTGAGTTGTGAGAGTTTTACTACACAGAGGGTTTATCCGTGATTAATAGTTGATTGATGAAAGTGGAAAGGGTTTTGTTTCGCTGGAGACATTCGCTGCATGTTTAAGAGTTTAGGGCCCTGGGCTCAGAACTTGTAGTATCCACTGAAAGACTTTTTTTTTTACCAAGCCTTTGAGATGGCAAGTGGGTCAGGGATGCCTGTGGTGAGTGTTTCAGTAGTTATCTGAGGATTTCTGGAACCACATTGGATCCTCTCCTATGACTCTATATATATATATATATATATATATATATATATATATATATATATATATATATATATATATATATATATATATACTGTACTTGGTAGTGTTGTGTATTCATATTCTTTGATATCGCAGATCTGAATGATGCAAGGGTGGAGAGGGTTAATGAAAACTTTAGAATGTTTTGGAATGTGATTATGTATCCGTGACATACAAGTTAATATGAAAATAGATTTAGACATACAAGCAATGACTTTGAAAATTAATAAGTCGTTAGTAACCAATTAAACTGATGATTACGTTAGACTATCATTTACTTGTCCTTAGGGTTTCGGGTTATCCCGAATTCTAGTCAGGTCAAAGGTGCTAGAGTCTGATCTAGAAAAAGATAATCATGTGCCAATTAAAAAAAAACAGAATTAATCGAGTGCCAATAACCATAAGTCACATGTCTTATATTTATGGTTCACCCCCTCATTTAAAATATAGCAATCTTTGGCAACTTCATTAATCGTCGTAACAGGTTTATGGTATTTTATGGTATTATCGCCCTTTGAAATAAGTAATAAACCGCTTAAATTCCATCTTTTATATTAAAATAATTAATGAATTATTATTTTATTCATAATCCCAAGAGATTTTCTTTTCCAGTGATGGATTAAAAGAACTAAATAAGATTTGGATTTACACACACACACAAAACAAAAAAAAACTGTACTTAGGTTACTCATAGGCTGTCATATGTATAGTAGATCGTTGGCTGTATAATTTATTACTTGGTTATTTTTTATTCATATTTTTGTTGAGGAAAAATATTTTATATAAAAAAATATTTTTGTTGAGGAAAAATATAATTTTATATGAAAAAATTGTTCTTCATATATATTTGCTTTTTTATCACCTTCATGATAATACAATTGGAGGGAAAATTGGCTAGATTTACAATATATTTCGAAATATAAAAAAAAGGAATTCTTGTGTGAGTACAGGGCAAGTAATCAGTGCACGAAATAATTTGATTAAAGCCAGAAGTGTTTGATTTACAGTTTTAGCGCTCAAATATAAAAGTGATTTTGATAAAAATGACATTAATAATTTATTTCAATGCTCCCAGGAGGTCCATTTTGACAGCGAGCGTGACCCGAAGTGTCAATCAGTGCAACGGTAATTGAACTTTTGATTGTTTCATTCGCAGCCATTGAACGCAAGAAATGGTTCTTTTCTTATGTAAAACAGGAGAATATATATATATATATATAGATATATATATATATATATATATATATATATATATATATATATATAGATATATATATATATATATATATATATATATATATATCTATATATATATATATATATATATATATATATATATATATATATATATATATTGTGAAGTAATTTAAACGTTAAATTAGATAAATTACTTTCAAATTCATTTTTCAAACAAGTTTCAGGAAATATTTATTACATGGCTTGACAATTTTAAGTGAATATTAGCTCTGCTGCTGAACGTAACTCTTTGGAACATACAGAGAAGTCTTATTATATGCCAGGAGACATTTTTATTTACATAAACAGTATATTTGATGTAAAATAAAAAAAAATAATAGAAAATGCCTTGGTTATTTAGCTCATATCTTTTGAAGGATATGTTATGTTTGTGTGTGTGTGTGTGTATATATATATATATATATATATATATATATATATATATATATATATATATTTCCTTTCTAAGTGGGAATACTAAACGTGGTGAAAGGGTTTGTGTATTGCCATGATCAACAAAGTTGTATTGGTGTCAGGGCCACCCATACTAGATTGGTTTACTGTGATCGATCAGACTGAAGCCTCCCACCATCACCAGTCCATAGTGTCCAGCGTGGTAATGAAAACTGGTCAAACCCTAGACTTGAATAATGACATGTCTTGGACCTTTGTCCAGGAGTGGACTAGAAATAGCTTCATTTGTTGTTGTTGATGTATGTTTATATATGTGTGTGTATATATATATATATATATATATATATATATATATATATATATATATATGTGTGTGTACATTTTATATGTATGTGTGTGGTTGTGTGTGTAGTGTGTATGTGTGTTTTAAAATTTTGGTCATGAATATTTTTATATTTGAATGTAACATTGGTCTCAAGATATATTAACACACTGCATAAACGTACTTTATAAAATATTTAGTATTCGAGAGACAATACCATTGCACGATTAATATTCAAACAATCCGTGAAATCCGCAATCTTGTTTTTATTGTCTTGTCGTTTTATACTTTAATAACTTCCTGTATAAATAATTCGCAGGAAAACTAATAATTTGCAACCTTGTTTCAACGCATGGACAAAATGTATAAGAATAGGGTAGCCTACTGTGTATATACTCATAGTAATATATTGAGATCCATGTTATACAAAATAGGTGTCTATTGCAAAATATTATGATACATAATTTTTCTTCGTAGTTTTACTGAGAGAACGTTGTTCCTTTTACGTCTTGAGTATTTGCTTATTGTTCATTGATTTTTTGCACTAAACGTAATTTCCGGGTTGCATATGTCAAACCAATGAAAAATGTAATGAAAAAAAAATGGTCCCTTGCAAGTATTCAACTCATATATCAGTATACTCATAAATACAGTATGCACATCACGTCTTGCATATATGCATTCATACATTTACGAATATGTTTTAAAATATCTTGAACAATTCTATGTGTAATTAGTATAAAATTATTTACTTTTGTTTGTATCGTTATTTTCAAATTATTAAAACAAATATTTCTCAATAGGCACATTTCCTTTTTTCAACCTCTTCTGTTATTGTTCTACATAATTAACAATGGGCAATAATTAAATTTTGTATCGTCATTCCTAATATATTTCTTATTTGAATCAGCGTCAATGACCATAGATGTCAGGATGGCAAAAAACCTCAAACCAATCAATCAATCTGATATGTGAAATGTGGTTTTTATGTATATATGTCATAAGGCATGTTTTTATTTCTTTTAACTTATCTTTTATTATTAATTTATCTTTACGTGAATCGTAATGATTGATTGATTTAAAGTTTTCAGGCATCCTGACATCTGAGGTCATTGACGCCGGAATCGTAATGAAGAAGATTGAAACATATACCTTGGCCAGTTTTCTTTTAGCGACAACCACGATTTATTTTATTTTATTTATTTTATTTTTTTTAAATGTCAAGGTGGTAATTGAGGCAACACTTTGTAAACAAAAACATTCTTTACGAAAATCAAGTTATACTGGGAACCCTTTACAAATTTAATATTTAGGAGATAAACTCATCTTGGAACATTCTTTACTAAGCTAATATTTTGGACACCCAAACTCTACTTGCAATATCCTTTACACAGCATTTAGTAAACAAACTTTGCTTTGGACACTCTATATCAATATATTTTAGAACCAAACTACTCAGAATACGCTTTAATCGGATAACCTTTTGGAAACCCCTTGAAATACTCTTTACTCAAATTAAATTCATAAAATATTCTTTATTTGAAAATTTTACAAATATAATGTTTTCGATACAAAATCTATTTGGAACACACTTTACAAACATAACCATTCGGAAATGAACTCACTGGAACACACGAAATTACGTCATTTATCAGTTTAGCATTCTGTTCACATTTTTGGAATACAAATTTTTCACTTAATATTAAGGAAACCCCCTATAAGGAAAACTCTCTTTTGTGTCTGTCACTACTCCAACTTTTGTGTTTATGATTATCCCATTTATTTGAGCTTTGTGAATATGACAGCTCTTTTTATCTGAACTTTGTGATTAA
>NC_090765.1:38251584-38274084 GCF_036898095.1 Palaemon carinicauda
GTGTAATTAGAGGGACTGGCCCATGCTTGACATGTGCTGTACCGTTTTACGAGTGACAAGTTGATCATCCAGGATCTTTTTTTACCTGTGTTTCTCATGCGAGGAAAACCTGTGCAGGCGGAATAGCTTGTACCTGATATACTTTTTATTTAATTTATTGTACAGTAAAGACATTCATTCTGGAATATTTTATATGGAGAAGGATAATTTTGACTGCTTATTAAACCGTTAGATGTCTTGCAAGTGTAACTGTAAAGTATGGTGACAATGTTAATGCTCTCTCTCTCTCTCTCTCTCTCTCTCTCTCTCTCTCTCTATATATATATATATATATATATATATATATATATATATATATAGTATACATACATATATATGCAGAGTTCAAAATTAAGGACCAAATGTCGTAATAAATATTCTTATGGTGACGAACAAAATAATAATTTTTTATAAACCGAAATAGATTCCATATTTTTTTTTTTATTATAACATAAGCTGATGAATGGTGTTAGGTAACTTCTCTGCAATGCTTTTGAAATCCGAGGAGCATCGGTTGATACAAGCTTTTATTATACTTCGGAAGTAAGGCGCATCAGATCAAACATAGCATACTCAATTTGATTAAGAAATAAATATCAATTGGGGATAAAAATGTTTTAATCGAAACAGATCGTGAAGTTTTAAAATACATTCATAACTATATCAAGTTAGAGACCATTGTTGGTTAACAGCATATCAGCCTATCTAAAACATGTATGTTCTAAGAGGTAGGGACATCTGATTAGTTCACTATACTCTGTTATCTCAAAATTATTGCAACCCAAAATACAAGGATATTTTTTTTTACCAAATTATACATTGTAAAATAAAGTGAATCTCCGCAAACCTGAAACTATCGGTACTTGGGATTTACTGCAGTGAACCAGTGTAAGTCTCTTTTTTTCATACATCCTATTTCTGTGAACCCTCTTATCTCGGGGAAAATAATATCATTATATAGAGAAACTTCCTTTTCCAGAATAGATAATTACCTTACGGTATACGGCGTGCTGGAAACTTCCTGTATCGGCATAAACCATAATTTATAGGAAATATCCTATATTTCAGATATGTCAATAACTATACAATATTTTGATACTTCTTGTCAAAGAACATTGCCTTATTATGACGGAGTTAAGTATATGTCTTGGAGATCTCCCGTTATACAATATAGGGAAAACTCCCGTTACAAAATACGATGTTATACGGCATGAGAGGTCATGTATCGTATTTGGACCCTGGCAGAAGTTTTTCTTTCACGGCTAATTAGTGAAACATTGAAGATATCTGTATTGTTATTAGGCCTTTATAGTATACAGTCAAACTTTGTCTTATCTCCCCTATATGATGACGAGCAAGTGTCTGGCTGTATATATATATATATATATATATATATATATATATATATATATATATATATATATATATATGGTTAGACGTATAACTACTCGGTTTCGCCTCGTCCCTCCGGTAGGGGGAGGGGAGTATTCATGCTCTGGTAAGAGGGCTGTAATTAGGAAAGGGCGAGGGGGATTAAGGGTTGAATCCATGTTGTTTATATATTTAAATAGATAGCCGTTATTTTTGACGGGTCGCGTATACTAGTTACTATATAACACATGAAGCTGTAGGTTTTTCCTTTCATAGACGAAATGAAATTTGACGTCTAATAATTTTCGACGCTGCGTAGCTGAGTTTGCTTAACGGATCATTCATAGTTTTCAAGCTATTTCCATTTTCTATTTTTTATAGAATTGTACAGTTCCTTCTCAATTCTGCTGAAATGAAGATTGTTGTTATTATTATTATTATTATTATTATTATTATTATTATTGTTATTATTATTATTATTATTATTATTATTATTATTATTATTATTATTATAACTTAAACACGGACAAAACACAGTAAAAGAAAATGAAATATAAATATCTTCAGATAACCATTCAAATATGAACCCAAACAGGCCAATGAAGGTCACAACTGTAAGCAAAACATTCAGGTAAGATGCAAGTGACATCATGTGCCTGGAGAACATTAACAAATTCCCTTACCTACCCTAAATTCCAAAGGGTCTTCTCCCCAAACCTTGCTGCCACACTCCTAATCCACGTCATCACCTTTCTACTTCCCTTACTCTCACCCCCTCCTCCCCTCCACCTGTACATCAGCTCCCCCTCCCCCCCCCCCCCCCTCAGTCACTTTATGGCGGGATTGCCGGTCTTAATAACAAAGGCCACAGTGTCGAATGCCTCAGCACCCCCCTCCCCCCTCCCCAATAACCGGTAGGGGATCATACCGTGATTTCTTCCCGCCCGAAAGGATGACTTGCGAATTTTATTCTCTCTCTCTCTCTCTCTCTCTCTCTCTCTCTCTCTCTCTCCCTCGATTGGGTCTGAGTGTGTTAAATGCAAGTAAAATGTATATTATAATGATTTTGCTATTTCCTTATATCCTATCCTAACTGGGCTGCTTTTCCTGTTGGAACTTATGTGTTTGTAGCATTCTGTTCTTCGCTACCGGGGTGCTGCTTTTCTAATGATAAGAATAAGAATAATAATAATAATAATAACTTTACTTGATATCTCTTAGTGTATTAATTGTAGGTATTTTGTTATTACTTTGAAAATTTGTGAATTTTTGCTTCATGATTACCTTGTCATATGAAAAATAAAAATTGAATGTAGACTTACGCACGTTCAGTATCATCCGGTTTCATACGAATAATGTATGAAAGTGTGCGCAAAAAAAAAAAGAAAAAAAAAACAGGTAAAATCGCCAGTCACTGAACTTCAGCAGTGATAAGATGACCAGATATAAATCAAACATTTCCTCAAGGATTTTTGATGTATCAGGAAATAATAACGATTAAAATGAACAATTTAAACTGGTTCTCGATTAACGCCAAAACGAGTATGATTTCATACTCGTAAGAATCCTTCGTGTTAAAGTTATACACAGATATCAAAAACAAATCCTAAATCCTTTATTATTATTATTATTATTATTATATTATTATTATTATTATTATTATTATTATTATTAGTATTATTTTTATTATTATTATTATTTTTAATATTATTTTTATTATTATTATCATTATTATAATTGTTATTATTATTATTATTATTATTATTATTATTATTGTTGTTGTTATTGTTGTTATTTTTATTATTATTATTATCATCATTATTACCTGAGGTACAATCCTAGTTTTAAAAAAAGCAGGATGCTATAAGTCTAAGGGCTCCAACTGGGAAATATAGCCCAGTGAGGAAAGAAAATGAGGAAGTAGATAGACTACAATAGAAGTAATGAACAATTAAATAAGATATTTTAAGAACAGTAACATGAACTATGAAAAGAGACTTGTGTCATCCCGTTCCACATAAAAACGTTCTATGCAAATTATAATATTTGAAGTTCCTTGTAAAATAAAGTAATATTTTCGGAAACATTCAGCACAGTCAACCTTCACTGCTCTTTGCTGTCTTTTTAACTCTTTTAATTCCACTAGAAAAGATATTAACTATAACGATTCATAGCTTATTAACACTGCTGATTTACTTTGAAATTTCTAGCCGTAGTGAAAGCTCTTGTATAGAACTATATATAATAATTAGGGCCTACTTTACTATATATTAAGTAGTCCAGCCTAATACATATTTCATTACGGTTTCAGAAAAGGTTAGCTTTATTATAAAAATCCCTTTGTCTTTAGGAATGTATTGTTTAAAAGATTTTTTTTATTTCTTCATTGTCGACTAATATTTACCAAACAAAATTACCTTAGTCATGTTTGCTTGGTACAATGTCTTATCCATTTTACAGCAATGTTAACATCAAAACAAAAGGGCGAACCAAATCCTAATTTCCCTGTCCTTTTATTTTCTTAAAGAGAAAAGAAAAAATTGCCTCGATACACAAACTAATGTTTAGCCCACTGCCTCGTCTTCAAGCCGGGCCCCACACAAACCCCAGCACAAGAAGTATACATAAAAGATCGGATAACATCTTAATCCTTCTTAAATCTCGCTCCAGTCCAAGGTTATGAAGGTTTCGCCGTGCATATAGACATTGTGCAAACCTCACCACCACCACCACTTAGGAACGGTCAGGATTTTTAAAGGATAGAAAGGTTTCCAATTGAGAAAATAGGTTCGTTGTCCCCAAAGGTTATGTGCGTGAATGTTTGGACGGTTGTGGGTGGAAGTTGACGTTTAAGACATATTAGGAACCTGTGATGTGAATAGATGTATCATCCATGTTTTAAAAGCTTGTGAGATTAAGTATTTTTTTTTCATTTAGTTTGAATTGATGGTTGTTTATTCAGTGACATCTAAACATTCTCTCTCTCTCTCTCTCTCTCTCTCTCTCTCTCTCTCTCTCTCACTCTCTCTCTCTCTCTCTCTCTCTCTCTCTCTCTCTGAGCTAACAGATGTTTTTGTCATATAAAATAAGTTCCGGCAAGTTAAGAAACCCTAACACCATTAAGAATTCAGTATTTTTTTTTAAAGATACTCTTTTTTTTCTTACTTCTTTCCCTCTGACTTTTTCAAGAAACATCTTGAACGTAACCTCATACTTCTATCAAAGTAGCAAGACATGCAAAACCACCAATGTATGCTAATCTTCACAAATATGCATGCAAACAAGCACACTCGGGTTGAAGATACACGCGAAAAGATACGCCCACCTGCATGATAACACGCACACACAGGCAAGTGCCCCGAAGAGTGAGAGATAATAAAATAGAAATATACATATATATGACGCAAGAGGCCCGGAGGTAGACAGAGGAACAGAACTTATAAACATACAAATATTCTGACCGCATGATTGAGTGGTAAGACAATAGCAGTTCTTAGGAATGAAGAAACACACAAATCTTCTTTTTTTGGAGAGAGAGAGAGAGAGAGAGAGAGAGAGAGAGAGAGAGAGATCAGGGCATGTTCATGAATGTCAGTAAGACAAAACTTGAAGGCTCTATCAAGCATTTTTAACCGTAAATGGGATTTTTGTCTGATTGTGTTTACAAATGAGTTGGGTTTTTAGTTTGTTTATTGTTTTGAGTGGTTATGGTAATTCTATAAAGATTTGAAGTTATTTTGATATAAATTAATATTAATTTTGCCTTTTCCTGGAAGGCGCTACAACGCCAAAAAAGGAAATTTATTTTTCCATGTCTGAGTTACCTTTTTAACGGCTATTAATAGGTTTCTAAACATTTTGTTAGTTTATGGTGTCAATCATAAACAGCAGATAGTATATAGAATTTCTGAATCTGTTTAAGGTGAAGATGATAAATTCTAATAAAAGGAAAATAAGGTTGGATATTTTTGCAATTAAAAATACATAACCAATATATTAGAAGTTTGATCATTATTATTATTATTATTATTATTATTATTATTATTATTATTATTATAGTAGGTCTGAAGTTCTAAAGTAAACCATTTCCTGATCAAAAATATTTAAACAAATTGAGCATTCTTGATTTAGTGTTTGTGTTAATTTTTTTTCTTTTCTTATTAAATGTTAGGAGGAAAAAAATATACTTTATTTGTTCAAGTGTTTCGAAGTTCTTGGAATTAGTTATGATTATTTTTTCTTTATCTTTGGTGTTATTTAAGAATTGAAACATCTGCGTTTTTTTTTTTTACTTGGGTTTTAAACAATTGTGAAATTCTTTCTATGAAATGTCGCTCATTAACCTCGACGCGATGATAAGGAATTAAAAAAAAAAAAAAGAATAACTGATATGAACTAAATGAAAAATATAAAGCATATATGTCGGTTGTTACACATAAAGAAATTCTTATCACGATCTCCTGTTTACATAATAATGTTGTATGTGCACCTCCGAGTGTGCATGCGTGCGTTCGTGTGTTCACAGTTATGTGAGAAGTAGCTGTTGTTTGCTTAAGAATGGCGGTTGTGTACATATATGGTCTCCATCCTGTACATAGGGGCCAGGGAGAAAGTAGGTGGGCCGGGCCTTGAAATGTATTTTCATTTAGGTCCTTTTATTTATCTTTAGGATTATCGGTTGGCTCAAGTCAGACGGTTTTGGAATCTTTAAAAAGGAAAGAAGATATTCTACGCGCAAGCATCCATGCGTTCACGCACACAAATATAATTACGCCAGCGAGCGCGAGCGCTCTTACTGATCTTTGATTATACAGCCGGTTTCAATTCGAATAAACAATACAACCGAATCAACACGAATGTTATACCTTGTGTTCTAACGAACAGATGCTGTTATTTGATGTTACAGAATGCAGTTCCACTTGGGTGTAACTGTAATGGCATCTGACTTATAGTTATTTGGTAAAAGTTATAAATAAAAAAAAAATATTTCTGGGATCATTAGATGGAATTGAGTTTTGATCTTGAAATGGCCAAGGTTAAAATTAATTTGGGAAACTTTTTAACCCTCTAATAGATGTCTTCTAAAATACATCAAGTTCAAAGAATGTAATATGTTTATACTCAAATTAGACTATGAGCAGAAAGGGAAAAAAAGGATAAAGGAAAAATGATTAAAGATTAAATAGACACTAGACAGTTATCCCCTAGGCACCTACCTACCTAGTTATATCAAATGCGTAAAGATTAATTATTTATGTAATTGTCCTATGTCCCGAACAATTTGGTGAAAGTATTTTATTTTAACATCACCAACCTTCAAAGGACGTGCTCCCAAAATTCATATAGGAATAGAATGTGGATTTTTAAATTTACTTTACGGTATTGGAAAGATAAGTTACGGGGAAAAGTATTTTTTGAAGAAATATTCACCGAAGCTCAAGGTGATGCATATTAGATTTCGTGGAAATCAAAAAAAAAAAAGTAGTTGTTAACCTTTTAAATTACCTGTGACCTTGATGAATAGGTCGAGTTCACAAATGTCTTTAGAAATGCTTTCTACAGATTGCATATATAGTTTAAAAGAGATGAGAAGGTAAAGCATATTAAGATTTTAACATTTAGATTGCCATGTGATTATGAAAAATAGATCAAGAAAAAACTTAAAAGGTACTTAACTATTAATTTATTAACTTACAAGGTATTTTTCTATTGATTTTCATACAGATCAAGAAAAATAGAACTAATACCAATAATGATAATATTAATGATAACAATTGTACACACAGTTCTCTTATATATTACAGCGCAAGGACCCTGTTATTAGGTCTGCATGTTAGTTGATTTTTTTTTATAATATACTGATCTGAAATACTTGATTAAGATATTTTGTAAATTTACAAGGTGATAACCGCATTATTTTACCTGATTTGATCTTACTTTACCCCATAACCAGAAATGTATAATAGTAATAATTAACGATATCGCGAGAGGTGAAAAGTGTAAAGTAATTTTCGTAGATTTTGCATGATAATTTCCTGGTTTTTCTCTTGTGTATTGATAATGGTAATTGTTGAAAATGAACAGACAATCAATTATGTCGTTGAATGATATTAACTATATAGTAGACTCATGTTATACGATAAAAATGTATTATAAAATGAGATGTATCAACTAATTCTTCAAGTTTAATTCATGAAAGTTTAACTGAGCTAATCATATATTATAAATTTTGACTATTGAATGCACTACAAAATTATCTTGAGGGGTTCATACAGTCTATGTCACTTGTTCCCTATATCTCCCAATTAGAAATCAATGAACCTTTGATCTATCAGTTATTCCACTGCTGTGTTTGAGAATTCTTTGCTCTTTTTTTTCCTCCTGTATCTTTTCTTCCATCTTATCATCCTTCCATCGGTACCAGGTTCATGAAAGATCTTCCGTTGTCGGGCTTTGCAACACGATAAAAATTATCAATGTAATTGATAGCGGCAACTTCATTTTTATCCTTTCTATATATAGACCTTATTATTTTCGGTCCTGTTTAAATGTCTTCCCTTAGTTATTCTACTGAATAAAGTGTTTGTTTTTATGTGCATATCGATTTATTCTGGAATAATTGTAGATTTATAAGTGCAAAAATATTGCATTTGAGTATGAAAATGCATTTATTGGCAATTTTTGCTTTTAACAACTTCATCGTCGCTATTCATATTTATATTTCATCAGATTAATTTGTTAGATTTTGCTGCAAAAGCAGAATCCTGAAAAGTTGTTGCTGAGCGATTATGATTTCCTTTTATTAATTTGCATTCTTCTATATTAAATATTTTTTCTCACTCGTTCATTTTCATACATTCTAATTGCATGATCATCTGAAACTGGGAATTTACCAGATCTTCATGACATTTGTCTTGTTTGTGCTCCTCACACGGTGTACTATAGGCATTACTAAAGGGCCTTTGTAGTGTACAGTTGGACACAGGGATTGCTGGTACACCTCGCTCTGAGGAACCCTGCTAAACCCTTACTGCACAGCGAATAACCAAACAGCTTGTGCAGGGTAAGATAGCAGAGGTGGTTGGTGGGACAGCACACAGGAACTCTCCTCGCAGTAAGGGTGTGCTAGGGTGCACTTCCTATGAGGGAGGTGTTTCAGGAATTCCTGTGTCCAATTGTACCTTCGACCTGTAGCTGCAGGGAGTTTTTAGCTTTCTACTAGACCTCCGTTCCCTCTTTTATTTTAGTGTGTAACCTCTTTTAACTTTGGCATCATAATACACTCGCAGGGGGGGGGGGGGGAATATCCCCCAATTGTACTGGGGTCCTGAATGACTGCCAGTCTGCGGTGCCAGGTCATATAACCCAAATTCATAAATCAAATCCACTAAAATAAAATGCATTAAATATAAAAGAAGATATCATTTGACGTTATCCTCTGTGATTTCTGCAGTGCAACGCAAGTACATTTAGATCATAAATGCGATGAACTGCACCTACTATTTTAGAATGATGTTGTATTGTTAAACAACAGATCGTCGAAATCATTGTTGAAAGTTCTCTTATAATCATATGTCCTCGATGCAATCATCAAACACACATAAAAGGAGCCCTTCGAATCGAGAGAGTTTGTATGGAAAACGTCCGGATAACATTAAAGAGACCCATCTATTTTATGTCAATCAGCAACCAAGGCAAAGTGAATGCAGTTTTGGGTTATGGAATTGTAGAAACGACGATCAAATTGATCAGATCTGTGAAATTGCATACTGTATGTTTTACATGCGAGCATATTTATTGCAGTGTCAATAAGGGGCAGATGAACCGTGCCTCGCGCACACTTGGCTGGCAGAGTAAAATCAAGCTTCGTCCGCACGAAGACTCGTGTGACCCTAAGATTAGATCTGTAAAAAAAAAAAAAAAAAAAAAAAAAAAATTGAGTTTTTTTTATTTTTTTTTTTTTTCTGTTGAGTATATCTTGAAATTTATTCCTTCGCTCTTCCCTTGCCATCCTTATTTCTTCTCGGTGTAACGAGTTGTTTCATAAATCCATAACATAGATTTATTCCTTATCTCTCCTTTTTGTTGTGTGTGTGTTTTTTTTTATGCAAATAGGGTGATACCGACGGATGAAGATTGAAAGAAACCGACGATTAGTGGAGTGGAATAGTAGAGATAGAATTACAGGCCAACTGCAAGGTTTAGCAGTAATTAAGCTGTGCTTGTATGTGTCGGTTTTAGTGGGTTGAGGACCCGACTACAGTCATCACCTTGTTAAGAGGGGGACTTATGTAACTGTAACTCAACACTCACTGCCCACATTACTACTTGACGATCTCTCTTTTTACTGCCACTTTTTTTTTCTTTTTTCTTTTTTTTTGCGCGCGGGAGGGGGTAGGGGACGATTTTTTACGTCAGGTATTTTCCCTTTTTTCCAGAAACAGGATTGTATTTTTTGTCCTTTTTTCTAGTCTGTGCTTTGAAAAGAAAGAGAGAACGTGTGAGGGTGTATATAATTACACGTGCTATGTTCTACGTGTTGGTATCTCATTTTCTCAATTAGGAATTCGCTAAAGGATGAGGTAGCATTCAACACTGATTAAAAAAAAAAAACATTGTCATATAGTAAAAACTAAATTTATTGAAACCGAGTATATTAAAGGAAGCTAATTGTACATATTGTTATAACAAAGGACTGATATTCACGAATAAAATTGTATAGATAATATCAATGCAAAACTGATTTCTCAAATATGTTCAGTGCCATGAGGGTAAATGCAAATAAGTTTAAATGGCGCGATAAACTAAATTAAACAACAATCCAAAGTAGAAAATCACGTGGAATAGAATGTAGGAAAGATAAACACGAGGGATGAATGAATATTGAGATAAAGTTTATGTACCCTTGAAATGCTAGGAACCGACGACAAGAGGAGAGGGGAGAGTTAGATAAAAATGAATTATATATGAGTAGAAGTATGAGAGAACAGCTAAATGAGTTCAACGCCACTGGTGAAATATATATTTAGCACCCGTCCAGAAATTGTTAAAGACATCTTTGTAGAGGACCATCAGAAAGGATGAGAAGGGTAATGGAGATGTTGATGAAAATGGTGTTGAGAATGTGAGGGGAGAAAGAGGGCGACCTAAGAGGAAGAAGTGAATTTAGAAGTTGGAAGGCGAGAAAGGGGAAAGACGATAAAGAACTCGACCGGAGTATTAAGGTGCGGGACTGCCACTCGGAATAAGGATAAAATAACTGCACCTCCTGGAGGTACCGACGCCGAATGATTATAGTCTTAATTCCATAGAGTGGGAATCTGGGAAGGTGTTCCCCCCTCCAAACTATTGAGGGGACTTTTTTTTTTTTTTTTTTTTTTTTTTTTGCTGTAAGATCTTCGATCTCTTGAAAAAGTGTAACGGGAAGAATTATATTGGTTTATTTTTTTGTAATGCTATGTTATACGTTTGATAGACTTAGACAACGCAATTTGAAAACCTTAAGCGTACGTTAAAAGTGAGATTTTTGGTCTCTTGAACAAGTGTAACGGGAGGATATATATATATATATATATATATATATATTATATATATATATATATATATATATATGTATTGTTACGCGTTTGACAGACTTAGACAATGCAGTTTAAAAACTTAAAGCATAGATAAAAGGATTATAACGAGAGAGAGAGAGAGAGAGAGAGAGAGAGAGAGAGAGAGAGAGAGACCCCCTATAAGAGTTCAAAAGATGCTGTTGAGTGTTTGACCTTTACGAGCTGGTTTTGAGGAGGTGGTTCAGAGGGTCGT
Source organism: Palaemon carinicauda (assembly GCF_036898095.1). Taxonomy (NCBI): domain Eukaryota; kingdom Metazoa; phylum Arthropoda; class Malacostraca; order Decapoda; family Palaemonidae; genus Palaemon; species Palaemon carinicauda. The sequence goes on from NC_090765.1 coordinate 38,262,805, forward strand.
GGTCCTTGAGTGGACTTTACTTCCCCTCATCCTGCATTTTAAACTTTTTGATGGTATTAAGGAAATTGGCTTAGTGTGGCTCTCCTTTGTGTGGCCGACGACGACCAAGACGAAAGGCGTCTTTTCCAGGAGGACCTTAGAGAGCCGCTAGGTGTTCTTGCAATTCACCTCTCTCTCTCTCTCTCTCTCTCTCTCTCTCTCTCTCTCTCTACAACGCTAAATTAATTATTTTCACATTGAACTTTTTTATAAGACATTATTTTGGGGGAATACCTACTATTTACTGTATATAACATTATAAAATACCTGATCCAACTATTCTCTCTCTCTCTCTCTCTCTCTCTCTCTCTCTCTCATATATATATATATATATATATATATCCACACCTTTGGTGGTATCAGTCTATGACACATCCTTTTTCAGTCTGGGGTTTCAGTTTCCTTGCATTAAAGATGACCCAGAGAGACTTTTTTTTTTTTTTTATCTGTGGAGAAATCCTGAGATTGATGATACAATTGATCCTGATATTTGATAATATCAAATAAATAACTTTGATTACGTTGGGGCAAGTGTTTTCGAACTTTGAAAAACAATTCTGGATGACAGGGGAAGAAAAAAAAAAAGATTATTCAGCTCTAGCAAAGTCATGAAGTGGTTCCATCTCATTTTTCTTGCCAGATTCCTGCGTTTAGTTTGATCGAAATTGGAATAGGAAATAGTTCAATAGTTTAGATTTTAGATATATTAACTTATGATTAATCTTTATTGGATTAGTAAGTATTCTTCCCAATATGAGGGTATTAATAAAAATAAACTCTGCTTTTTATGTCATGTGTTTCCCTCCTTTTTTCCTATACATATATTTTTTAAGCTACCTGTTATTATTTCGTAAATTTCTTAGCATTCTTACAGAACAGTTAATTTTGGGGTCATATAGAGAGGATATTTTCTTTTATTTAAAAATTCAAATAAAGATGATAGGGCCAAAAAAGGTTAACTGTTGCCAAGTTGTTTTATAATGAAAACACTGGAGTTATGTAGGTTTTCGGAAGTCGAGTTAGAGCGACTATATGCCTTACTTCACAACCGAACCAGTTCAAGTTGAAAGCTAATCCAAGCAGGTGTGGTACCCCACATTTTTGGGGTGTAACGAAATCGATTCTTTTTTATTATATATTTTCGTATATTTCTTATGGTAAACGTTTACGAGACATCTTTCATATTTAATCTGTATCGGTCTTTTTTTGTATTTGTACTCTCCTCTTTCAGTCTATATTCGCAGTCGAAAAAGTGGGCATATTTATATTCGTTTAAATCGGGCCATTTTTTTTTTTTTATCCAAGACCTCCCTAAACGTTTAGATAACTCAGTGACGTCATTGATTGAGCCAAATCTGCCATTTTAAAGTTAAATGATTGAAGAAATTGAGTTATTGGAAAACAAAACATCTTTCTCCATGGTGTTGGACGATTGGAAGCTAAATTCTCTAGGGCAAATAAAAGCGTTATTTGTGAAACTGATCCTATGAACAGAGACGTTCATGTCCGTACTATATGCCTTCCATCTGTAGTTCTATAATTACTAATTTCCTGATGTTTGAAAGAGTGTATCATCCCTGGACAAAATCAATCGAAGTAGGAGGCGTTTTGTTTCATAATACTTACTGGCGATTCATTTAGAATAAGCTTTATCTTAAGGTGCAGGAACTTCTTGATGTAGTGAATGCTCTCAGGTCAAAGAGCTATCACTGTCGAATAGAGTATTACAGTATTATAATTATACCTTTGTCCTCATATACTTAGGCGAATCTGAAATATTCCCCTCTTTTAATTGTTTTCCCTCCTTTGTGTACCGCTAGGTGTATGTTCGAGCGTGCGTGTGCTGATTAAGCCAGTAATTTTGTACTTATTTCCTAAAAATCATAAAGAGAAAAAAAAATGAAAAAACAGTAATATTTGACTTGTCCTGTTTCAATTCCTTTGAGTGTAACTGTTATGAAATTAATTATCAAGAAAGATGGCTGGATGTAATCATAAGAACTAAATGAAATACAACCCAAATGTCAGAAGTATAGAATTAGCTCACCCATACCCTGAAATGTAACAGTAAGAATAGAGAGGGTAGGGACGTTAAGTCCCCTTGGGATCTTACATGCCGCTCCAAACCTTGGCTGAAAATCCTGTCCTTTTTTTTTATACCCATAGATTGGCCAGTGGCGAGAGAGGTTAGTCTCGGAAGACCATTTTAAATGTGGGGTTTAGCACCCGTAGACTGTTGGTACGTTCATGAAAATTTATACGGATTCATTAGTAAAGCACCGTATATATTATGTAGTTGATTTCTGTTCGTCTGCTGCGTTACTACATCAATTGAAGGAGATAAAATCTTTGGTCTTTGGAACTTATTATATCTTCATCTTACCACACAGATGAACATGTAATTACACTAATTGTAATGGTAATTCACTCATAAACCGCATCAAGTTTATAACCAGTCGCATTATATATATATATATATATATATATATATATATATATATATATATATATATATATATATATATATATGTATACATATATATATATATATATATATATATATGATATATATACATATATATATATGATATATATACATATATATATATATATATATATATATATATATATATATACAGTATATATATATATATATATATATAGACATAAATGTATATAGCATAAAATTCTAATATTAAGAGTTTAAAAGTCTACATGTTTGCCAACACGATATACTGCTCAACCCGCCGTGCGTATTTATAGCAATTAATCGCACCCATTTCCTAATGAGGCAATGGAATATATATCAAGATAAGTAAAAGCCTTTGCTGTGGCATGATTATTGCATGTGCTAGTCATAACTAACGTATATTATTGTAATGCCGCTCATCGAAACGGTTAGATTAAGGTGACAGGGCGGTTTAATGTGTTTGTGAATTTGCCTGTGAAATATCATTGGTTTACCTTGATAAGTTTCGTGTAATTTGAGCTTAGCGTCAGAGCGAAGCATAGAACTGAAGTTGTGTTATCTAATACACCTGGATTACATTAATTGGATCGGATTTGCACGCATTATAAAGGCCAGGCGTATGATTTCATTTCATCATGACTACAGGCATATGCTATTAGCTTATTTATTGGCCTATTTTCGGGATATGTATATTTGTATATATATATATATATATATATATATATATATATATATATATATATATATATATATATATATATATATATATATACATATACAGTATATATATATATATATATATATATGTATATATATATACATATACAGTATATATATATGTATGTATACTGCATATAAATAGTAAGACGTTTCCCCTATATTAGTGAACCTTTATTTTTGCTTCACACAATGTTTAGTTATAAATGGAGTCTGAAAATGTCCTGCTGGCCAAGCTTCTTACAAAATAGGGCTTTGCTGCTTCTCTTGGATGTTTTATGGTGTTGATCTGATATTTGTCCATTTGCTATTGTTGATGACGCTACCTCAATACTGTACTATTGTTATTTTTATCTTATTTCTTAATCTTTTGTTTTTTCCATTTTCTTCAACATCCTATTATTTAAGGCTGATGAAATATCCTAACATTTGATTAATGAAAGTTATTTTTCTTCCCCATTCATTGGTTCAAGTACGTGAGGTGTTCTGCATCTATGTTTTTCAAAAGGTGTCCTATATGGTTTTACACTTGATTTAAAGCCATGATGTTCATTAAGATGGTATTGTTATGCTTGGATAATTTTCTATTGTTTTTTTACCAGATTTATGACAACTTTCTGAAGTTTTGTATATACCTTCCCGTTTGTTACATAGATAACATAATTCGGTGTTTTGAAAACATTTCATGAATGAGTACTGGCTACGAAACAATATTCAACCATTGTATAATATTTATAGTAGGATCACTAATTTTCATGTTATTGAATATTTCTTGCTTGAGCACACTCAGATTTTTTTTTATTTTATTTTACCTTTCTAGTAGGTGTTCGTATAATTTTCTTTAGAATTTTTTTTTCTCGATATACTGCCTTTAGTTCTGTCGTACAATTAGACATAGATGCAAAGTTGTATATACTAAAAATGTATACTAAAGTGTGACTTGTCTGATGTTTACAGATGATATAGTATTGTTAGGTGAAGGAGAAAGTTGAGAGTAAATGTGAGCAATCGTAAGGTTATGAGGGTAAATGAAATCCAGGAGTATGAAACAATTAATGTTAATTTGAATGGTGGAGAAATAATAACATATGATACTACAGTATAAGAGATAGGGTGAGTCGCATAACATGTAAAGTATGAAAAGTAACTGGGAGCGGGCTATTGATTGGAAAGAAATTTTTTGAGTGCGTAAGAAAACATAAGGGGGAATGTGTGTTGTGATTTTGAGCCAACTGTTTTATGAAGAAGATGCAGTCCAGATAGTGAATGCGAAAGAAAGAAAGTGAATAATGTGGTAATACGTATAACTGGTAAAATGTAAATTAGTAGAGACAAGGAGAAGGACCTCCAAAAAAAGATTAGATATATGATTTGAAAGACATTTAAAAGTCAGTTAAATGCTAAAAAAAAAATGTTAGTCAAAAGGGAATAAAATATTGTGTTTTTGAGGCGCTTGTTGATAGACGAAGTATTAATGAGCTTCTGTGAAGGTGCAAAAGATGCTATTGTGAAAGTTTCTTGCACAGGTTGTTTATCAATGAATCAGTATTTAGGATGATAATTTTACATAAATTGATGCGCTCTCTCTCTCTCTCTCTCTCTCTCTCTCTCTCTCTCTCTCTCTGTATATGATATATATATATATATATATATATATATATATATATTATATATATATATATATATATATATATGGATAAATATCAACACAACAACGTGTTCAAATGGTTTCGACCTGGCCTTTCATTAGAAGGGGCTAGCGTTCGACCCCGAGTATGAGGTAGAAATTTATATATATATATATATATATATACACATACATACACACACACACACACATATATATATATATATATATGTGTGTGTGTGTGTGTGTGTGTGTGTGTATCCCTTGTCATTTTGTGTAGTATCATCATCGACACCAACGTAACTTTTATTTATGATTCAGTCATTCTTGTGATCATCGTCCCTCATTGCAATTGTTGTAGTAACTCATCTCCACCGTAGTTACAAAGCCGTTTTCCAATCCCCGCCTTTGAATTCAGCAGTGATAATTTTACCTAAGATTAATCATCTTCAAAATCAAATAATTACAAGTGTTGCATTAAATATTTAGTTATAATCAAATGGAGCTTGTGGTAGCCGTTTAGTTTCTGTAAATGTGGATAAATGTAGATTTTTGGTTTTGTCACCTGGTGCGTCCTAGCGCCCCGCAACCACAATCAACAATGCTACTTTGTTTTGCCACCTCGACATAAATACCTCATCCGTTGTCGATCTTGCGGGGAGGATGCAAACGGCTTAAACCTCGAGATATAGTAAGGTCGATAATCCAGGTAATAGAAAGGTGTTCTCTAGCCTTGCGGATAAGGAACTGTTGACGGGTTCGCCACGCAAGCTCCTGTTTTTGTGTGTAAACTCCGCTTACTTAAACAGCACACAAGACTAACTGGTTATCAACCCCTTTGCAATCATGTTATGCTAACCAAGGTTAACGATAAACACCGACTTGCATCGGCAAGACGCTGTGATTGCAAAACGAAAGATGGCGGATGCCATCCTCCTTCTGAAGGGGAGATCATCCTAATATACGGCAGATACCTCTGAGATATCACGTGGCCTCTATAAAGGTAGTAGTTCCCCAATGGTTTTATGACTTGCCATACCGAGAGATATAAAAACCCTTGATGATAAGAAAAAGGTAATGATGACGATGCCATTCCTTTTTGCTTTTAAACTGAAACGGTGGAGTAGCAGCAGATGATTTGCGAGTTGCTCATTAACAATATATATATTTCAAGTTATTGTTGTATGAATTAAAAGCTCATTACTAATTGTATATATTTCAAGATAATGTTATATGAATTACAAGCATTTTTCGAGATGCCATTCTTTTGTTTCAATCGTTTCATTTGGAAGAATGGTAATTTTTGCCATTAAATATAAAGGTCTTAAATTATCGATATGTGAAATTCTCTCTCTCTCTCTCTCTCTCTCTCTCTCTCTCTCTCTCTCTCTCTCTCTCTCTCTCTCTCTCACATTTAAGTTAAAAAATTGGTTTCCTGTTTTATATATATATATATATATATATGTGCGTGTGTATGTGTCTATATAATATATATATATATATATATATATATACATATGTACATACACACATTAGATCAATGATGATTTGCTTTGCTTATTTACTTTTTTATATTGACTTTTACGAGTTCGAATCCTACATTACAAAGTATTTCTCTACCAAGATAGAAGTGGATTTGTTTTGGGTTAATATACATCTTGGAGTGTTGAACTGTTCTAAATTTAGCTATTTTATGTTGTAAAAGTAAACATTTTCATGATGTTTGTGAATAATTGTGCAATGTAGGCTATAAATACTACTAGGTATACTTAAGTAAGATATATTAATTTATATTTCGGTAAAGATTTAATCTCTCGAACTTTTCAAAATTGGATGAGAAAACTCGGTCATTTATTGCCGTGAAAAAGTTATAATTGAAAATAGAAATAAGTGTTTTGCGTTTTCAGGAAAAATAATAAAAAAAAACCTATTGTTTAAATAGGAATTTTTAATAATAGATCAGTTTATTGGTTGCAAGTTTTATATTTAAGAAGAATAACCTTTAACTTGTCAGTCATTATTTGAATTATTGAACGCAACATGATTATAGTGTTATCTATTTCTCCTCGATGTTCTTGCTTTTTATTTCTCATATTTTTCTACGTGTAGCAGGTTTCGTAAGTTGAATTATTAAGGTAAATTCTACACCTTCGCTTCATCACCTGCGATTTTGGACGTGAGAGGGTCTCTATTACCAAATTTCGATGAAACTTTCACTTCGATATTTTGAAGAAATGTGTTTTCTATCATATATATATATATATATATATATGTGTGTGTGTGTGTGTGTGTTTGTATCTGAGTAAATTTATGTATAGTATATAGATATACTGTATATGCATATATATATATATATATATATATATATATATGTGTGCGTGTGTGTATAAATAACGAAGATTAGCCATTCAAATCAGGAACTGAAAACTTACGTGGTTATTTTTGTTTTCATTCCAACAACGCTCGCTCAAGGTTTCGTATACTATAAGTATAAGCGAACTCTTAACTCTGCTATAAGTAGCTCCGCAAATAGAATAGACTGCCATTGCTATCGGTTGAGTAAAACCAGTCCAGAGCAAACTGTCATCCGGTGGTAGTCTACCGTCATGTCCCTCAACTTAACCTGTCCTCAGAGTGAGATAAAACTCTCGAGTATATTACCTTGAACTGGCTTCCCTTGGAACCTCTCTTTTCAAGCTTCTTGATCTGCATAAATAAACAAGTCAAAGTAGAAAGGTATATTTCATGGGAGATACAAAGGTAAAGCTTAATATTGGCTCCTTTTAGTTTTTTTTTTTTTTTCATACGAATTTCACTAAGAATGAGGTAAATTAACTAGTTTCTTTTGAATAGTATTAACTGCTACTACTACTACTTCTAATCCTACTACGATTACTACTACTAATACTACTGCTGCTACTACTACTACTACTACTGTGTATGTTTTATAATACAGCCCTTTGTTACAGCATTGCAGTTCTGACGGAAGATAACTTGAAATCACTGATCTATATATGAAATATTGGTGCGAGATTACAATCAAAGCAAAGTTACAAAAACTTTAAAGTTAATAAATAATGTCGTATTTTGATGAGCTGGAGTGTTTGCTGTATCCTTTTCTCCTCTCCTAGTTCAAAGTGGCAGTGGGGGTGGGGGTGGCAGCAACAGTGACACACGTGGTCTTGTTGAACTTTATTTGCCTTTTATTAAGGCTCTTTTATGTTTTCCATTTCGAAGCTCTAGGTTTGAAATAATCGAAGTTTTTAATGGTCAAAGTTTTGAAAAAAATAAGAATTGTGATAAATAGGAAGAACTGTATCAGTATTATTCCACCATTATTGTGAATTTAACATCAATACTAATAGGATTAATGAATCTTAAAGTAGATAGAGCATCTTAATGATGAATATTGCATTTAGAATGTTACCCTAATTATAATACTTGGTATAAAGGTATCATAACCGTTTCCCATATCGAGAGTAGGAAAGTCCTGTTTCTGAACCTACAAGATTGATGGTCTTTAAGAAAAAGACAAAGTAATTATTGCTTCAAGATAGTTTAACGAGATCGCTGAGCCGAATTTTGAGACATTCATAGGTGTCAGATGAATAAAAGTGAATTATAGAGGAATGAACGTATGAAGACAGGAAGGGAACGGATGGAAAATAAAAATGCAAAAAGCGTTTCAGATGGGGCCGCAAGATTTGCTAGTGATAAACCCGTAACACCGTCTATATTGCACCACCCTAGAGAGAAAAAATACAAGACCACATAAGGCAAGTTACCCCCTGGAGAAATACCTCTAGAGGCTAGAGTTATACCTGAAGAGGAGATGCAATTGGCCCGTAGATCTACAGGAAAAACTTGTCTTGCGTGGGTACATTAGCATTTCCGTATACCTGTAGATGCATTCTTGTTCCAGGAAACGTATTAGGTATACCTGTAGGGGTGGAATGGGCCATAAAGAGGAGAATGAGCGTATAATGCAGACGTGAAGCAAGAGCAGTAATTGATTAGTTGCCTTCGTGTTATTTGAGCAATACTTTATGGAATTTTCCATGTAGCGCATGTATGACATTTTCATTATTCAGAAGCGTATTACATATTTGCATATCGACAACCTTTTGGGATTATTATTATTATTATTATTATTATTATTAGTAGTAGTAGTAGTAGTAGTAGTAGTAGTAGTAGTAGTAGTAGTAGTAGTAGCTAAGCTACAATTCTAGTTGGAAAAGCAGGATGCTCTAGGCCCAAGGGTTCCATCAGGGAAAATAGCTCTGTGAGGAAAGGAAATAAGGAAGTTATTGTTTTAAGCACAGCAGTTTGATATTATGTAAAGGTTCTGTAAGAATGTTATGAAATAACATTCGTGAATCAAGTTGCAACAATTTTTGAGACGGGTTGTAACGAGCAAAACTTGCTTAAAGGAGTTCGTCACTTATTATTTTAAAGTTACTGTATATAAAAATTTTCCAGTCGGAAAGGGAAAATATTTAGCTGAGGAAAGTTCCGTTGGGATCTTTATAGTTATTGTTATATAAACGTCCAGGTTATTTAACTGTTTCTATTTTTCCGTCTTCACTGTTATCTGTTTCATGTACTGAGTAATTAGAGTTAATGCTAGAGCCAGCAGGAGAACGTCTTCCGGTGGTCCAGTACCACAGAAGAAATTTAACATTTGTAAGCATTATTAGTAGGACAAGCCCACTTTTGTATTAACTCAATTAATGTTGATTAGTGTTGAATCAAGTACTTAGGCCTTAAGGGTGTACTTGAATATTAGAATTATATATATATATATATATATATATATATATAAACTTAATATCACCTTAGCTTTCCGTTGAGCCCGTAATTTGTATCATTAACAAGCCCCATTTGAACCCGAGCTCAGCTACTGGGTGAGATTTTTCCGATGGCTTCATAAAAAAAAATATTGGATATGTCTTGGACTATGTATTAAATTGTATACCTGGTAGTTACACGACTGCGATGCTCGCAAACAGGTTTAAAAAGGGCATGGAGCTAGCAACTTCATCCTTAAAATTGTATATATAGAACTGGAAAGCTAACACTATTTTAATGTAATAAATTGTCTTTCTTTTCATGTGTTTCATGCACATGTTGATTAGCTCATTCTGTATATTGGTTTTAATCCTTTTGACGCATAGCAACATATGTATTAAAAGCTATACTTAAATTACATTCACGAATTTCTTAATCGTTTCCATGGAATCTTTTTCTCCTTGATCAATGATACCTTGTAAGAACACGAGTGAAATTTCACATTATATGAATACTTTGCACTAATATTATCATTAATTTGAGCACATTGTTTGCTGACCTCCTATCTATATATGAAAGAACCTTATTATCTATAATGTCAAAGATAACTGCTATATAGATTTACATATAAATTAAAATAATTTAGATATCTTTTTTTTTACATCACTTAAATAGTTCATCCCCAACGTTTCATATTTAGAAGCCACTTAATCCACTTTGACATCATCGGCGAATCACCTTCCTATAACATGAATTCAATTCTATATTAAGTATTAGATACAATATCATTTTCACATTATTTCGGTTTCTATTAAATGCAAAAGAATCATGAATCCAATTATGCACGTAATAAATCAGATATGGTGATTGGATGATATTATTCTCAATTAGGATCAGCTTAATTGGACTGATATTTATACCAGAGGGATTTGTAGCCTTTGCTCTTTCTCTCTCTCTCTCTCTCTCTCTCTCTCTCTCTCTCTCTCTCTCTCTCTCAAAACCAAAGGGCTTCGACGAGGTAATCCTCAGCCCTCGGAGTTGAACCAGTTCAAAAGATATTCAAAGGTTTCTCTTTTTCATAAAATTTTGACTTGCGATGAAAAATTTAATCCTTAAACATATCTTCTTTCACAACGGTTCTTTATTTAGATATATAGGATAGAAGAAAGGATATTTTATATATCTTTGATTAAGTAATTATTACAGTATTGTTTGGAGATTAGAGCTTAATCTTTGCTCATTTGTCTCCAGGGAAATAAGTGCTAAATGGGCAAGTATTTAGATGTCTACTTGCAGACAGGAGGATTTGCTGGAAAACTGTACATAAATGAATTAATTATAGCGAGGCGTGGTTTGGAGATTAAGTATATATACATTTTCTTGATAAATTCCTAATGATTTCTTTCTCTCTCAAACGCGCATTATATATATATATATATATATATATATATATATATATATATATATATGTATATGTATATGTGTGTATGTGTATACTGTATATAGGTATATATAAATTATATGTGTGTATATGTATATATATAACTAACACTGTTTAACAATTCTAGAAAAAGAAACAACTCGGTATAGATCTATATACTGTACATGTAATGAATGTGTTTGTACGCGTGTGCATGCG
>NC_090765.1:38279084-38286584 GCF_036898095.1 Palaemon carinicauda
TTAAAAAGCGCGGAAAGACTAAAAAAAAAAAAGAAAAAAATGTCCATAAACAAAGTGTGTAGGTCGCCAAGAAGGGGAGCATTGTTTGGGTCCTTTCTCATTTATATCAGAGTTTATAGCTGGTTTATGACTTTGAGTATTTATAAAAGAGTCTTTTAATGGTGGAAAATTCCTGGGATCAAATGAAAAAGTTGGAACCTGAGAAAACACACGATTGCGAAATATTATGCTACGAAACTCTCTCTCTCTCTCTCTCTCTCTCTCTCTCTCTCTCTCTCTCTCTCTCTCTCTCTCTCTCTCTCTCTCTCTCTCTGAATATCTTCATTGATTTCTCTTCAATGTCGAAGTCACTGAACTATTTTTGTATTTTTATTCTATGCTATAACATTAGGTAGCAGTTGTTATAACAATAAACTCCTCATAATTCATGTCGAGTCTCTTTCGTTGCAATAAAGCATTAAAGGAAATTCATCCAGCATGTTTATAGCTGATTGCATAATTAGTTTCGACTTGCAATAGAATAAACAGTGACATCTTAACGATCATTGTGTGATGTATGAGGCCGGGTTTTAGAGGCACCAGTGTGAATTTCACGGTCGATTCTGTCTGTAAGGGTCATAAGTTCTTAACAAGTAACGCCATTTTCACCTCCGCCGTCGAATGCTAATTGAAGTGTTGAGCGCAGCTTGGACAACTGCACAAACACATTATATTTGTTGGATAAACTTGGGATTGCAGTTATATTGCATATTTTATGCATTACTCCATTTCTAATCTGGCGGAATGCAAATGTTGAGTTTTTGCGCTTGATTCTTACTTTGTAAAGATTCGATGTAATTTCAGGCAGGATTATCTTTTCTCAGCTTTTGTAGTTTATTATTCATTAAAGTCTCGTTCTGTAATTATTCTCTTCGTCTGATTTTGGGGTGAGAAAATAGGAATAAGTTTGTCTTTATTAACTTCATTAGATTTGTGGCGTCCTGTGTTGTGAATTCATGATATATTTTCCATTTACCCTGACACGGCAGAGAGGCAGTTTCAACATTCTGACTCTTGATTTAAATTGAATTCAATATTTACATCGAATTTATTAAGAATGAAATGTTATCGATTTGTTTTGACAGAAATTTGTCTTTGAGTTATCAAGTCATAAAAATCTTGAGACAACATAGACACCTGTCGATGACAGTAACGCCACAAGAAAGCTAAAATAGTTAGCTATTTACAATGCAAGTACTCTCTCGGTACGTTTATAAGGGATTTAGTAAACAATGGACAACAAAATAAATAACTTTACTGTTGCTACGTAAATTCCTCGAATTTTCGGGGGAAATGTTTTTAGTCCTATTTTAAGCCTAAGCGCAGATTTCATGTTGATTTATACTTGTTAATACCTTAATACCTCGCGTTGCGTATGGGATGCAGAGGTGTTTTAGCGATTTTGGGGAGGAGTAGGTAATTAATCACTGGAATACAATAAGGTAAAATATTTTCAGTTTTTTTCCCCCGAATGTTTGAAACGTGTTGTTTCGTCCTTCGTCGGCACCTTTAACTAACACCAGCCATTACTTCTCGCTGGTTATGCAACTGGGAGCCCGTATGTACGTTTGTTTGTGCTTTTGCATTTTACTGAAAAATTATTCACTTGAGATTCAAAATTTTTTTTCTTTATTATGATCAGCCAGCATTAAAGTCAAATAATAACCTATTGATTGACTCATGAATTTTTAAGAGAAAAATAAAGTCACATTATCACCAATCAACAACGCAAAGTCAAATGTGACAAAATAAATCTGCGAGAAAATATATGATATATTCCAGCTTTAAAGCGAAAGAAATGCTCAAGTTGAAAGCGCGTCAAGTTGTGCAAGTTTTGTGCAACTTGTTGAGGGACGAAAGGATAATAGATATAGCCATGGACTGCAGGGGGCGGGGGAGGTGGGGAACCTGACATGGGAAAGGATAGGAGCCGAGACAGACAAGGAAAATCGGGGGTTACCGGGGAGGGCGGAGGCTTCTGTTGATTGTAGAGGCGTTGTAGTTTGTGTTGAGAGTGAAGCGGAGAAGAGCTTTTTATTAGCCGTAAAAAGGATGAGTTTAAGATTAGCTGTGTATCCGTTACAACTAGTTATGGCCGTCGTGGTGCGAGAAATGGGCTTTTCGCCTGTGGGAGTCATTGCCGTGGCAAGGATTCGGAGGGACTGTGTTGGGGACAGGAGTTGCTGCCTGTCCTGTGGCGTCAGGGTTATCTCCGGAGGGGCTTGCAGGAAAGGGATCCTGTGCCTGTGGGAAGATGATGGAAATTCATTTAGCTGTTACTGAAATAGCAACTATATTTGAAATTGTGATTTTTATCAATGAATCTGTTTAATTTTTATCTTCGCTAAGAGTATAAGATATATCTATGTTTGAAATCTGATAAAAATAGGAATTCAAAGGGTTATTGTTTGTCTTCATTCCATGGGATTCTCCATGTGAACTAGGTTTCGCCCGTTAATTTAATGCCATTTCCTGTTTATCATAAAGAAAAGGCAGTTTTTGATAATTCGAACAATTAGTCGGTAGATAGAAGCCATCCATTCTATTTCTATCATTCATATTATTGATTATATTGGTTATGAAAGATGTTATAGAAGGAAAGTCTTCTTAATAAACAATACGTATGAAAAGTGTATGCATGTCCATCATCTCTTAAATGCTTGCGCATTTCCAGTTGCAAATTGGTCCTTACCTACAAGTTTTCGTGATGAATCTGCGGATGGACATACAGTCTGCAAGGTTTGAACTTAGGTCATTATTTTAATGCGATAATATTTCCTCCCATACGTTGTCTATAAACCTGTGAATCAGGAAGGTCTTTACCATAAACTCGAATGAAAGTAGGCCCGATATTTTGTCTTAGAATTGTGTTTGTTTATTTTTTAATGACAACTGAAAGAAATAGTAATTATTTTATTCAGATGACCCCTTACAATTTGATGGTAAATAGGCTTTTAAAATACGATCTGTGTTAACCTACCAACACTGGTATTCGTTCTTATTGAAAAATTATTCGAAAAGATCACAACAATTAAAAGATAAAATATGATAGGTAAATATAATAAAAACACTTTATATATGTCTTTGGTTCTTTTATATCGTCTTTCTATTATGACTAAGTAATTGTTGATCATTTGTTGAAAAGTGGTAATCTTTGCAGACTTTATGTATATATGGAATATGAGGAACTTTCACATTTCTATTATCATTGGCTACAAAACATTGTTTCAGTATCCTAGAAAGTATTTTGCAAAACTTTGTGTATATTTCAATTCCAATTTCAATGCAATGAAATCCCTCTTTGTTCCTCTCATTAAGTAGAAAATATGAAGCTTTTGATTTTAGTTATATTTTGTAATAGAAGTGATTGACTAGACAAGGGCCTGTGGGGCATTTAGATAACTTGTAAAATGATAAACCTTTGATGTATTTTGCAATCTTTTCGTGCAGATACTACTACTACTACTACTACTACTACTACTACTACTACTACTACTACTACTACTACTACTACTACTACTGTCACCGTGCTGCTATCATGTTTTAAGAGTTTCATTGGGTACAGTTAGAGACTCTGGAACACTAAATGCTGATTGCTGTGAGGTGGCTGTCATATATTTAAAATATATTATACACATAAGAATACTGATTGTTAAACTCCTGAAGAATTCAGTTTCAAGTAACTAAAAGACAACTCTCTCTCTCTCTCTCTCTCTCTCTCTCTCTCTCTCTCTCTCTCTCTCTCTCTCATCAGAACGGAGTCATACGTAATTCTCTCGAGATGATTCAGGTCTTCAAAGATTTCGCTATGGTTAATGACTTACGATTATTTTCCCCTCCTTTCCAGCCGATTAGAGCACGAAGGGTCTTATTTTAAGTGATACTGCGCTTTATGATACTGTGCACAGATAGATTTGTGGTAAATGTGTGCTGATTTATTCTCCAGTTCTGTGAGGGCAAGAGGTAATTGCTTTGGTTAATATAAAACTTAACCTTAGTTACTAGACTTATTAATTACATATGTACTATATATCTGTTTCTCTTTATGTATGTATATATACTGTATATATGTATATATATGCTCATGTATAATATATATATGCATATATTTGTATATATGTATGTATATGAATATTGTTTACACCCACACAAATATGTATAAGTATATATATATGATATATATATATATATATATATATATAAACTATATATATGTTGTATATGTGTATATATGAATGTATATATATATATATATTGTATATATACTCACGTATATTTATAGGTATATATGCATGTGCTTTTGAGTATTGCACATTTTCTCTCTCTCTCTCTCTCTCTCTCTCTCTCTCTCTCTCTCTCTCTCTCTGTATATATACATATATATGTATATATATAATATATATATATATATATATATATATATATATATATATATATATATATTATATGTGTGCGTGTCTGTGTGTGTATCTACACCTCTCCCAAATTATTCACAGCGTGCCTAGAAAAAGTTTTTAAGAATTTGTTTCTAAGAATTTGTTAAATGAAAATGCAGTACAACAGATAAGGGCTATGGATGAACATTTAGGGTTCGTTAATGAATATACGAATTAAGACAGATAATGATTCCATAGGACATGAGACCGAGATTAAAAGATGGATAAGCGTGGGATGGAGAGCTTTTGGTTAATCAAATGAAATTATGAAAGGAAAATGCCACATTCTCTAAAGAGAAAAGAATTTAATCAGATGGTCCTACCAATATTAACTTTAGCATCGGAAACTTGGAGCCTTACTAAAACATTAGAACATAAACCAGTTACAACTCAAAGAGCATTGAGAAGAATAATCATAGGAATAACACAGAGACAGAAAGAGAACAACATGGATGCAAGGAAAAACTAAAGTAGAGGATATTCTAACATGTGAAATAAAAAATTGACATGGGCTGGACATATAATGAGAATGACAGATAATATATGGAATACATTAAGAATAACAAAATGAGCCTTTGCAGATTGCAAACGATGCAGGGAAAGGAGGAGAACTAAGAAAATTTGCGGTGATAGGCTGGCATAGAAAGATTATTAACAGACGCGAATAGAAGGACATAACTGAGGCATTTGTCCTGCAGTGGAATAACAACGGCTGATGATGATGATAATATAGCTACAAGTCCCTTGCATTGAGCCACACTAGGCCCATTTAACCTTTCGACACCGTGAAGTTTATGAATACGCTTTACACTGCAAGCCTTTGAATCCAGTTGAGAAGTAATTTTAGAGGCATTGTCCTTCTCTTGTAGGATTTTAGTTAATGCACGCTGGTAAGGTTAAAAGAATATATCAATTAAAGCTGAAAATTATGACTTTGTTAGCAAAGCAGTGCATTATCCATTGCGTTTTTTTTTTAGGTTTACTGAATACCTACAAGAATGTCAAGCAAAGATAGTCTTTATTTTTTTCACACACACATGCGTATATATATATATATATATATATATATATATATATATATATATATATATATATCATGTGTGTGTGTAATTTATTTATATGAATTATATATGTGTATCACCTAAATGACAATACCTTTCCTTCAAATAAAAGGGTTATCAACATGCTTTATTTGCATCTCTCTCTCTCTCTCTCTCTCTCTCTCTCTCTCTCTCTCTCTCTCTCTCTCTCTCTCTCTCTCTCTCTCTCTCTCAACATTATTATTATTATTATTATTATTATTATTATTATTATTATTATTATTATGCAACTTATATTCTAGTACCTACACAGTTGTACATTTTTGGATCATATATGTTCTTAATCTTCTCTACATCATTTTCTTACCCGATACTAATGATTTTATTATATCTATTGTATCTAATCCACTTTGATAGTTCTCGCCTAATACCTCTTTCTGGTGTATTGGGGACGGGCAGTATTTGATATCCTCTTTCCTGTATCTGCACTATGAACTGATAACAATGGTATGCCGTCAACATATAAGCCATTTTAACTCCAAATGGTAAGCCCCTGGGACAACCTACCTTATCCATAAATACTTGCTCAATAATGGTAACGCCTTCCAGCAGCAACCTCTCTTACGGTTAAAAAAACGTGTTAGAATCTGCAGGTAGTCTGATAGATATGTAGATATTATTGGCCCTCTTTGTAAAGCTTTGCTTACGAAGAGCAAAAATAACCAGTCTCATTCTTCTTCTTCTTCTTCTTCTTCTTCTTCTTCTTCTTCTTATTATTATTATTATTATTATTATTATTATTATTATTATTATTATTATTTCCTCCGCAAACGGAGTTGGAAGGAGGTTATGTTTTACCCCCTGTTTGTGTGTGTGAGTGTTTGTTTGCGAACAGCTTCTTGGTCACAATTTTAATCATAGAGTAATAAAACTTGCAGGGATCAACTGTTATGTGAAAATCTGGAAATGATTAAATATTTGAAGCCCAAGGTCAAAGGAAAAGGTCACGGCCAAGCAAAATGCCCATTCACGTAATCAGCCATAAGTTTGGACATCGTTGTCACAGACTTCAAATTTGGTTCATATTTGAGTATACGAAAAATCCACGACAATTAATGCTTGTTAAGGTCAAAGGTCAAGGTCAAGGTCGACCACAGGGTTTAGAAATAAGCTGCCGTAGAGAAGGTCGGCGCTCTACTGAGTGTCCCTCTATTTATTATTATTACTATTATTATTATTATTATTATTATTATTATTATTATTATTATTGTTGTTGTTGTTGTCGCTGCTTTCATGTTTCACAAGTGTTATTATTATCAATATTTCGGTTTGTTTACAAACATGAGTAGCCTATTCAGAGAAAGGACAACAAAAAAGTTTGAATGCATTTTTCAAAATTCGAAACGATATGAAAACCTAAATTTTTGTTTTCTATTTTTGAAGTACATTTTGCCATAGAAAAAAAAGTAACAAAAATAAAACAAATGTAGTTTCCATTAAACATTGTATATTTTAATTCCACTTCGAAAATAATGGCATTTTTTACGCCCATTTTATTGACAATAGTGTTGCGGTCTGACGAGATGCGGTTTTATTGAATACCGTTGTTCCATACTGGATTCAATAGCATTATTGTTTGTGAACTCTTTAATATGGTTTTGTTAGCCTATATTTCTTTGAATGTTGAGATTTTGTTATGGGGCAGCTAAGAAAACACAGACGAATAAACACACATGCTTGTAAACCTTCTTAAAATAACCGGTTTCTTATTATTATTATTATTATTATTATTATTATTATTATTATTATTATTATTATTATTATTATTAGTTGAGCTGCAACCCTAGTTGGAAAAGGATGCTATACGCCCAAGGGCTCCAAAAGGGAACATTATCCCACATAAGGAAAGAAAAAAAGGAAACGAATAGAATAGTGTGCCCAAGTGTGATATATACAGTAAATATTTTTTATATATTCATGTATTA
>NC_090765.1:38289084-38291584 GCF_036898095.1 Palaemon carinicauda
CAAAACTAGTCAGGACTTAATCTTATATTTCATATTTTCATTTTCTCTGTGGTTCTTTTGCATCTGAGCATCACGTTTCCCTGTGACTTTTACGCATATATATATATATATATATATATATATATATATATATATATATATATATATATATATATATATATATATGTGTGTGTGTGTGTGTGTGTGTTTATACGTATATATATATATATATATATATATATATATATATATATATATATATATATACATACATGCATACATACATGCATCGTTTAATGCTTCTCGATATGATAAGTAGAACATAACTGTCAGTAACGATAATTATGAATGAGGGGAATTAAAAGGGAATATTAGAAATCTGAGGCTTCTAGATATAGAGTTTGCAGCTCATTAAACCTTTGCCTGTGAAGGTCTTGGCTTCAAGAATATTTCTCTCGTGAAAGTTAATTCAGTCTATAAATTTAAGAAAGGAATTGCACTTTTCTAGATATTCTTTATCACTTCTGCTTTGAGCATTTCATTCTATGATCCTCCCCACTTTGTGTGTCATTTCAGTATGGGAAAGTACTCTTTTCAAGTTACTTCCTCCCATCTTTCTTTTTTCGAAAATCATTTATTCCTTGGGATTATTTGATTTGGCTCTTGTATCTTTCATTCAATTGCCAAACTTTGCAACTCTCTTCCTTTTTGTTTTACTTGGTTCATAGCTTTCCTTCTTTCAAGAGCTAGGTTTATCAGACACAGGTGTTAGGCCTCATATCTTCATCTTTTAAAAGATTTATTCAAGGGCACCGATGGTTCTCTCTCTCTCTCTCTCTCTCTCCTCTCTCTCTCTCTCTCTCTCTCTCTCTCTCTCTCTCTCCTCTCTCTCTCTGTATATATATATATATATATATATATATATATATATATATATATATATATATATATATATATATATATATATATATAATGATTAGTTTCGTGATACTTTTTCATAGAAACTAACCAGGACTTCATTCTCCCTGTGGTTATTTCACGTCTGAGCATCACATTTCCCTATGATTTTTACGCATATATATATATATATATATATATATATATATATATATATATATATATATATATATATATATATATATATATATCCAAGCATACATGAATGATGTCAACCTTGTAGAATTACGGTTACTTTGTCAAGGACTTTTTTTTTTTTTTTATGCTCTGCATATTGATGTACCCTTGGACATTGGTGTATTCTTCACCTTTGCTGGTACCCACAACCACTGACAGAAACCTAGCTACCTAAGCGGTTACCACTGGTATTCTGAATTCTAGGGAACGGGTCCATACCTTACTTTTCATCCTTATTGAATACAGTGTTTGTGATCTGAGTAAACTTTCCATTATCTACTATGCATTATATTAAGGCTGGCTCGTCCGCTATGCATGGAAGGAGATGTTTTGATTTCCACCGGTTTAATGACATCATTGACCAATCTTCTTGACGTTATCTATTCTCATGTTCATGTCTTATGATTTGAATATAATCTAACTTATATTTTCCTAAATGTTCATAATATCTTTGTTGCTTTCATTTATCTAGTTTTTCATATCTTGTATCAACTTTTGTACTGCAGGTGGGGACCATACAACTAATTTGATCAAACTTTGGGCAATATAAAAAAAACCTTCGCATAATAGCCTTCCCTATAATGTGTTGAAGTGATTACATTTAAACTAAGTTCTGATTTTGCTAGTCATTATTAATTCAATAATTCTACTATAGTCTGTTGTTATCTTTTGCCTTAAACGGATATAATCTTTGGAGCTAGTTGATATTTATCTTAAATAATGATAATAATAATCATAGATTTATATTATTTTGGAGCCATGAAACAATGGAACTGAAAATAGAGATTGGAGATTCTGTAGATTAACTTAAACAAAGGGAATCGACAAGAACAGACCTTCTAGTGTGTTTATAAGAGAGCTCTCAAGTAAAGTGACAGTTAAGATAATAGAAAAAAAATATCAACTTATGTTGAAAGATGAGAAACGGTGACGAATGAGTGATAAGTATTTCGAAGTAAAATTATGAATTAGATATTTCTCCATATCTTATATTACTGAATTAAATGTTCTTATAGGTTTTTTTCCCCATTTTATAGTTCGATATCAGTAACACGTTTTACTCAGAATTTTCGTACCATTGTATTGTTTTTGAAATTACAGTAACAAAATCTAATAAAATATACCATTTTTCGTTTGCTTCATATTTGTGTATCATAAATATGTAACTCTCTCTCTCTCTCTCTCTCTCTCTCTCTCTCTCTCTCTCTCTCTCTCTCTCTCTCTCTCTCTCTCTCTCTCTAATATTCCCGATGTTTATGTCAACGAAGAACTAGCAAGGTAGATGATAACCATTTAAAAGATGCTAAAGTGAGATTTATTAAAATTATTTTATTATCTAATTCACTGTTGAACAGAGGCGACATCACATATATATATATATATATAT
>NC_090765.1:38304084-38314084 GCF_036898095.1 Palaemon carinicauda
GTCTGGACATGCGGTCTTTTCAATCCAACAGACCTTCTTGGATATTACCATTGTCAAAACTCAATATCTTTGTGGATTTTCAGAAATGGGATTCCTGAGCTTAAAATACTCTTATCTCTCTTATATAGCAACTATAGGGGCACTCAGTAGAGCGCATACCTCCACCGCGGCAGCTTATTTCTGAACCTTTTGCTCGACCTTGACCTCTGACCTTAACATGTATTAATTGACGTGGATTTTCATACACTCAAATATGAACCAAGTTTAATGTCTCTGTGACAACGATGTCCAAAATTATGGCTGATTACGTGAAATGGACATTTTGCTTGACCGTGACCTTGACCCTTAACCTTCCACAATTTAATCATTTCCAACTTTTTTACATAACAGTTAATCCCTACAAGTTTCATAATTCTACGATTAAAATTGTGGCTAGGAAGCTGTTCACAAACAAACAAACACAGACACACAAATTTTGAACACGATGTTGTGTTGATATTTATCCATATTGACTCATTAGGGGTAATTTGAATGAATTACTACCAATTGTGTCACGTGGTGGCCCGGGGAAATCTGGTAAAACTCGCTGGTAAAGAGACTGATGTCTCACCAGGTAAATCCTCGGACAGCTAGATTAGGGTCAGGTTCAGATTTCCTTTTATGGGCTCTCGTGGCATGGTTGGTTTCGACCTGGCCTTTCATTAGAAGGGGCTAGCGTTCGATCCCAAGTATGAGGTAGAAATTTATTTCTATTTGAACACGATGTTGTGTTGATATTTATCCATATATATATATATATATATATATATATATATATATATATATATACTGTATATATATACTGTATGTATATATATATATATATATATATATATATATATATATATATATATATATATATATATATATATATATACTGTATATATATATGACCCGATCTGGGTCGTATTGGGGTTCACTCCATTTTAGGAAAACACGAATAGAGAGGGATTTCATGCACAAATAATAACCGAGTTGATCATCTTACACATGCTGTATTCTCTTAAGTTTACAAGGGCGCCCTTAATTATGATTACGTTACGTTACTAAGAAAAAGCCCTCAGAAAAATGGTACTCGGTTCGGCACACATGTTGGCACCTGACACTCTATCGACCTCCAAAACCAGACTGACGCCTATGGGCAATTTCCCCATCGCCCATAGATGGGCATCGCGATGCCTGATCAATGATTGGTTGTTTTGACACGAAAGTCTCATAACAACCAATCGGGAGAGGTTTTAGTGACACCAAGCTTATAACCGTCATTTTCAGTGCCACCCAAGCCACAGCGTAACCGTCCTTCTCTAACAAAGGGAAATCCGTTAACACTAAACCAAACACTAAACCACGATCGGATCATCACTCCCTTCCCAGATTTTACGTCCCGTAAAATGCACACTTATCAGATTTTTTCTCAAAACAAAAATTTTTTTTTTCTCCTTTTTTTTTATGAAACTTTTTTAATTTTTTTTCCACTGAAACAAAAAACTTTCGTTTCTCTTTACATTGCCGCTGAGTACCATCCTCTTCGGGTGCATGCAGAAATCAAAATTAAAAATGAAAATCAGAGGGCCGGTTGGCGTGTTACAATTGGAAGTTACACAAAGATGAATGTCACGCCCACAATAGGTCATACAGAAACACAAAATTCAGGTTTAATACATCATCACCGAAATTTGGAGCACAAAATCAGAAAAATAATAATGTTTTATCAACAGTTCCTCCAACGCAATAAAATTTTCATATGAACCGACAAATCATTACATACACAAAATAAAGAAAATGACAAGAAATCAAGAGAAATCAAAATGAATAACTCACAATCCCAACACTCTTTGACACATTTACCATAATAAGAAAACCATTACTAACACATCCGTGACACTGCAACAAGGAGGAATTTCAAACAGTGAATAATAATAAAAGAAAATACTCATCAATAACCGAGTAATATTATTTCTCCTGAAAAACAAAAACATAAGTAATGATGTTCAATTTTCAACCCATGATTAGCAATTACCTGTCAGCATCGAAAACCTCCACAGAGACAAATTAAATTTTTTAAATGCAGTACAATAACATCGAAAACACACATCAAGCCATTGGCAACAACAAAATAAGTATCAACATAGGGTAACGAAATTTGAATTAATTCCAACATAAACATAAACGCAACAGAAATGTCTTAGTATGATGAACGAAATACTCGTGATATGCTTAGAACAAAACCCCCCCAAAAAAACGAATCAAAACTTAAATCATCTTTTCACAAACACTTGGAGTAACACACACAAAACAAACCTGATTCAGTGACCTCAATCACCTTGTGGTAGACACTATCTCATGGCCCATGTCCTCTCGCAGTCTCTCGTGCTCGAAGGACGGACGGCACGGACACACGCTTGTGTCACTTCCTCACTTTCCTACATACCTGTCCCCTGGGGGAATGGACCTTTGACATCCATATGCACTCCATCAAACTTAAAAGGTACTACCGACCATGTTCTGGCCGTTGGTATCACATGCTTGTGGTTACTCATTGAGTTACACACATGACACTTATTGATAAACCTAATTCCTTAGAAATACTGACACTCTTGCTATCCTTAGGGACCTTTCTTTACCCACATGCCACGCATCAGGACTTACATCAATTACACAGATGACTTTCTCTACCAAAGGGGAAGGAAGAACAACGATAGATCGGATTTCGTCTTCAATGAAGAACACATCCCTTCGCATGCGCAAGAAATCCGGGAACTTGCTACTCCTACCTCAACCACACACTCATTCACGGGGCATGTACGCTGAGCTCCCCCACGGAAAACCCATTACTAGCACTCACTGTGATTCTCGCTCCCACTCTCTCTCTCTGGAGTCCTCAAGATCTTCGGTTTCCTACGCGCGTCATCCACAGACCTACTTGAACCTAAATTCTTTCGTTGTTGTCCCTTCTGCTTTACGTCGAGTTATTACATCCGTTCTTCGTCGTAGGGTCACTGAGCCCGTGGGTGGGCTCCGGCCATGTTAAGCACCGTGCACTCCGACGTTTTGCTGGCATCCATAACGAGCGGTTCTTCAAACTCGTTACACTCATGATTCCACCTCTATTCCAAGACGGGAATAGCATTCCTACTTCCATGAGCGGGAGCGGTGGTGAGGGGCTGCTGCTCCACCCCTCCAACCTCCTTAGGCACTCCCTGGGATGACGCACTTGCTGGCAAGGGGGTATCCCTTACTGCTCACTGGGGGAGCGTCTGGCTCCCCTCCCCCACACTCTGGGGCAAAGATTGCTGGCTGACCCCTTGGCACTCCTGTCCCCAGTCCTTGCGGGTCTGACGGACGGCCCGAGGGACCCTTGGTCCCCTTCCCACGTCGACTTCCCCTTCCTCTCGATGGTACAGGGGAAACATGATTTCTTGTGCCGACGCCATTTTTTTCCCCCTTTTTTTTTTTTTTTTTTTTTCTCTTTTTAAACAGCTTTCAGAAGGTGGTATGTGGCCTGACATCCATAACACTACCGCTGGTCATCGTAGGGGCATAGAGCCCATTGGTGGCCCCTTCCCCCACAGTTCCAATAACCGCTAGCCCCAACATTCCTACCTCTGACCTCGGCCTCTTCGAGGTTCTCTTCTACAAGCGCCCCATCCTTGGTAGGTTGTCGATGCCGGTTGGGTGCCGGGCTGCCTTGATGGTTGTGTAGCTGCTATCATGTGTGGCGGGAAATCGTTCACCGAGTACCAGGCATACAAGTGCTACAGGATTCACTTTACCCCTCTCTCCGCCACCGCCACTCGACGTCGAACTTCTCGTGTTAACCATTATCACTATTATCTTTTGTTTCCCTTTTTCAAAAATCTCACGTCGGCTAAAATCACTTAGCACAGACGTTAATCTGTTATTACCCCACACCTGACACCATTTAATATGACCCGATCTGGGTCGTATTGGGGTTCACTCCATTTTAGGAAAACACAAATAGAGAGGGATTTCATGCACAAATAATAGCCGAGTTGATCATTTTACACATGCTGTATTCTCTTAAGTTTACAAGGGCGCCCTTAATTATGATTACGTTACGTTACTAAGAAAAAGCCCTCAGAAAAATGGTTCTCGGTTCGGCACTCATGTTGGCACCTGACACTCTCTATCGACCTCCAAAACCAGAGTGACGCCTATGGGCAATTTCCCCATCGCCCATAGATGGGCATCGCGATGCCTGATCAATGATTGGTTGTTTTGACCCGAAAGTCTCATAACAACCAATCGGGAGAGGTTTTAGTGACGCCAAGCTTATAACTGTCATTTTCAGTGCCACCCAAGCCACAGCGTAACCGTCCTTCTCTAACAAAGGGAAATCCGTTAACACTAAACCAAACACTAAACCACGATCGGCACATATATATATATATATATATATATATATATATATATATATCAGTGGATATATAATCCCAAAGTTGACAATTTATATATACATACACACATATCTATATCTATCTATCTATCTATATATATATATATATATATATATATATATATATATATATATATATAATATAATATAATATAATATAATATAATATATTCCCAAGGTTGAATTCGATAATATATAAAATTTGTGCGCATATATATATATATATATATATATATATATATATATATATATATATATATATATATATATATATTCATTTATATTTATATTTAAATTTATATTTATATAAACCATAGTTGATTATTGTATCCAATATATGTTAAAAATAGTCAAGTTGGTAATGAGTAAGCTAATTAGGTAGACTTTGTCTGTATCAAAAATAGTTAATATTGCCCATGATTAAATAAGGTCTGTAATGTATCATTATTTCTAAATTGCTCCTTGCTTGCATAAATTGGCAACTGTTCTTTGTATGTAAGTTGAGATATAAATAGGACACGCATGACCCTTTATTAACCTACGTAACAAGGAAATTATGTATATATATATATATATATATATATATATATATATATATATATATATATATATGTATATATATATATGTGTGTGTGTGTGTGTGTGTGTTTGTGTGTGCCTGTGTGCGTATGTCAATCATCAAAGTTTTATTTTAAAATTCCTCTACAGTTGCCATTTCATTGAATTGCCTTTGATTATGTGTAAAGAAAATTCCTCACTATTTCTTCAATTTTAAAGAAAATATTAGATTTACTAGATTTTAGAATTATATAAGATTGAAAATTTTAAATGTTTGAAGATACATTTTCAACGTGGAAAATATATATATATATATATATATATATATATATATATATATATATATATATATATATATATATATATATATTATGTATATATATATATATATATATATATATATATACCCTATATTCAACATTATTTGTTCAGTATAGTAATAATATTTCTTATGGGCGTCTTGTTTTTTGTGCTGTCAAGGAGTATGTCCATTGTATAAGGAAAGGATCCGTTGTTATCAAGAATAGTCTGTATATTTAGAAGCTTTTGTCTTTGAAGAGTAAACTTACCTTCTTAAATGAGCTGAATGAAGACGTGAAAGTAATATTACCTTAAATCAAGCAGTTTTTTTTAATCTATTGTCGCTTTGGTGATGGTTTAAACGTTATATTGTTAGAGAGAGAGAGAGAGAGAGAGAGAGAGAGAGAGAGAGAGAGAGAGAGAGAGAGAGAGAGAGAGAGAGAGAGAGCTTGTTATAAGATGTAATACTTTGTCCTGATAATTATCAAGATTCATATACATGTGTATAGCATTACCTGTATAAATTTTTCATTTATCAAATAATCATACCACAGGTGGATATATAGTGCTTGTGAAGATTGTCTTATATAAATCTATAGTGAAAAATTATATAAACAGAGATTGAATGTATAAGTAATATCTTTATTATAAAATAAATATTTTCTTCATATTCATTCAGAGTTCAGTAAATAAAATTCAGAGGTTTTTGTTCAAATAGTATATTATGTTTAATTAAAAAAGAATTGATAATTTACAGATAAAGCTTTTGCATTGAAAGGTATCTTGATTGAAAGAGTATTTCATCCGGAATTTAAGGGCCTTAATTGTATCCAACATGCAGTGGAAATTCTTGATTTTAAATGGGTTTTTTATGATTTTAGAAATATAACTGCATATTACAATTAGGATGGTTCATGATAAAGCCGTGGTATTGATACTCTTTTGTAAAACCCAAGATTACATAATTTTGATTAAGAATTTTATATCCAATAATTACTGGGTAGATGCTATTTTGATAGTTCTCTATAAATCATTTCGAACAACTGGTTTGAGTAGTACGCTCTGAGTATGTATAATTTCTAAATTTTAATTTAGATTATACTGGACAAATTCTTTTAGTAGCTACCTCCTTTCGAGTTTAGTATGGTAAAATTGCTAGTGCCTTAAGTATATCTTCTTACTGTATAATATATTTGATGATTTTAAAGAAAATATTGCAAAGAACTCATTTCGGTTTCTTGTTAGCCAAACTCTGATTAAGAAGTTATGCTAGTGTAACTAGTATGTAAATATTAATTTTCATAATTCTTGACAAAACATTTTCAAATAATACTTTTGAAATCACTAGCAAAATTCTAACTAAGATGTAATTACAAAACAATTACTTTCTTAATGAAAATTATGATCAATCCTGACAAAGCAGAGATGTCAAATGAAGCACTTGCCCTGTGTGAAGGATTTTTGTTCTTTAATACACCAGAAAGGATGTCTAATGCAGCCAAATGTGACGTTCTTCTTTAAAGCAACAAAGATAGGCTGGCAATATATCTTCGGCTCAAGGAGACATCCTTGAATTCAGCGCGACATTCTTTCACTCATATATTTTCTTAAGATATATGATAAGATGCTTGCAACCGAATTATACAGTGTGTATATATATATATATATATATATATATATATAGATATAGATATATATATATATATATATATATATATATATATATATATACACTATAATGTAAATGTGTGTTTGTGTGCATGTATGTAAATATGTGGGGGTGGATTGGATATTAGTGTGTTTTTTCGTGAATAAATATTTATTTTCTCCTACACGCTGCGTAAATACACACATAATTGTAGGTATATTTATCTATCTATCCATCTATATATATACATATATGTGTGTATGTATATACATACATACATATATATATATATATATATATATATATATATATATATATATATATATATATATATATATACACACACCTATACCAAAGGTGAAGTGAATTAAATATCTCAAATTATTTGTGGCTTGATATTTGAAAATGCAGTATAATTTTTTTTAGAGTGAATTTGCGATAAAAAATATCATATGCATATGCTTTATTTTCTTTTTTAATGTACCCTCTTTTATCACTTGAGATAAGTTATAAAAATAAGTTACTGTCTTTTTCAACGGCTGCTGAGATTAATGTTAAGATGAGAAAAGCCACTGGGCTCCTTAATGAAACGTGCCTCTATCTATTTGCCATCACTTGTGTATCAAACCCCGGTTCACTCGTTGGGGGGGGGGGGAGGTTTGTGTGTGTGTGTATATATATATATATATATATATATATATATATATATATATATATATATATATATATATATATATATATATTATCTTTTACATATACTGTAGCCCATATTATTTTACATTAGAACTGGATATATCCCCCACGTTCTTCCAGTTATGTTGCGAGGATGAATGGCACATGCAGAAACGTTCCACAATACTAGCTACACCCTAATCCTAAGCAAAAGTTTCATTTACTGGCAATTCTAATACCTCCTCTACGTACTATGCGCTTCTCGCTCATACACGTTGATACACAAAATAATTATTGGTACGTCTATTCATATCAATATATAGTTTTTAAAAATCGGTTTGATGTCTGGCTAATTATACTAAATTAAGTACAAGTAAGAAAAGACGAAGTTAATTTTCCTGTGCAGAAATACAATAATTTTAAATGATCAAGATGTTTATGTTTGGCGCCAATTGAAAGTGACAGTTTGATACTGACGTCCACAAATGGGTAGGGTTTCTAAAAAAAGAAAAAGAAAATACAGTGCTCTCTCTCATTACGTAACCTTACGTCATCGTCGTCACGAGTGGAGGTAGTAATATAAGATCTGAAACCCTTTTTTTGCTTTGTAAGACACTATAAAAGCGTTAACTGGTTTCTGCATGATGATATCACTACTCTCTTGTTTTCACTGTTCAAATATTCTTCTTTGTGTACCAGCTACTCGTGTGTACCAACTGTCAATCTCTTGATTTAATAGCATGGTAATGTTTAATGATACCATTAAATTGCAATAGTTTGTTATGTAAGCATAATGTGTCTTTTCATGAGATGTTTGGTAACTGGTGAGCTCTCAAATAGTTCATTTCTCTTTGGCTACGAATTTCTTATTCACGTAATTTGGTATTAACAGATATGGGGGGTCGGATCTTCGCAACTGATCCTCATTTTACATTAAAATAAAAAAAAAAAAAAATTAGTAATGAGAAAATGGACCCTCAAAAATGTTAACGAAATTCATACATGTACTGTATAAGATTGCACTTACAATTTGCAGTTAAAATATATTTTTACAGTATAATCATACCATTATACATGACATTCCTTATTCACACATTTACATATGTATACATGTAGTACATTCATACATTGATTATACTGGACTAAAGAATTCTAGTAAGTATCGAGTTCTGACTTCCAAGACAGTTCTCGAGTATTGTATAGAGTTTTTGCTTGTTTTTTCGTATTTCTTGTTATTTTGAATATTAATTAGGCCTATAGCCTAATGTATATTTTAATAGAATTAACATTTCAGCCATAATTTTTTGGGGAACTTGTCCCTGTCTGCGCCAGCTTAGGCCAATTACTGGTATTTGCATTTTGTCTTTAATCCAATCTCCCTTATATATACTAGTGTAGATACATAATATTTACTTCATATATGCATACACAAAAGGATTTATATCTATATGGATTTCGATATAAGAACACTTTTTACAGTCTGTACGATATGTATGTACTCCAATCTAGTAACACTTCTTAGGGCAATAGTGCACCGCTGGATACTTCATTAACAGTCCTCATTATATAGACGAACCATTTAGAGGGCATTTCCATCCTCAAGAGTCTACAAACCTCTGCCTTGGCAGTAAGTGAGCAATACGTGATATGAAATGTTGAATACTCTTAACGAACAAGATAAAAGAGGTGGAGGTTCTGTAGAGAGTGGGGTTCCCCTGCTGTATGGGACCGGAAAAGCAGCAGTCAAAGGAAGTGAATGGCACATCCTAGCCAATAATGTGTAAGTTGTAATGTTTACTACTTCAGTGTTAGCAGTCATTCCTAATTGACTGACCCATTGTGGAAATTTCATTCACGGTTCAGCAGTTGAAATGTGAATGTGTTTTGTGAATCTTGTTTTGTCCTTCTTTGTTCGAGAAAACAGCTCAATGTAAAAATAACACAAAATCTTATATATATATATATATATATATATATATATATATATATATATATATATATATATATATATATGTATGTATATATATATAATAATAGATAGATAGATATATGTGTGTTTGTGTGTATATGTCTATATATACTATATATAATGTGTGCATAGTCCTCCTAGCATAATTAACACCATTCTTGCCTGACCGGTGAAATTGTATTTGGTAGTTATTTTGCTATTTGACATCTACTGTAGAGCTAGCCTAGTAACGGGAAATGGTATGGATGTAGGAGTCTCTCTCTCTCTCTCTCTCTCTCTCTCTCTCTCTCTCTCTCTCTCTCTCTCTCTCTCTCACACACACACACACACACACACACACACACACACACATATATATATATATATATATATATATATATATATATATATATATATA
>NC_090765.1:38321584-38324084 GCF_036898095.1 Palaemon carinicauda
ACTTACATACTTCACATATGGCACGAATATTTATTTATATTAAATCTAATCAAAACTATCATTATTATCTCCGTGTTATAAACTTTTCAGTTTGACAGGAATATGTGCAACAGTATCTAAATAAACTTATATTCCATCTCACAAGCTAGCCATATAGATAAGTCGAGTGTTTAGTTTTTTATTTATTCAGAGGAATAGGTTCGAATCATGGCCCAGATAGATGCAGTTATCACACATAATTCTCCTTTATGTATGTGTATTTTCTAAGTAGATTTAATTCCATATTAAGAACTATTTTTCGTAAATACTATACGATAATATGTATATGTATATTATATATATATATATATATATATGTGTGTGTGTGTATATATATATATATATATACATATATATATATATGTATAGAGAGAGAGAGAGAGAGAGAGAGAGAGAGAGAGAGAGAGAGTTTTTGTGCTTATTCTTTCCATTTTTGCATATGATTAATTTACTTTTTGAGTATGGCAGTGCACATTTTTAGCTTACCTTTTATCCCGATGTTAATGAAAACGATAATAATAAATTGATAGCAATAAGGATCTTTTGATTTGTTATTATGAATTGGATAATTATGATATTAATGTTATTTTCTCTCTCTCTTGACAATAAAAAAAGCAATTTTACTTATTAAACTTAACACTGCGACTCAAAAAAGTTTGTAACAAGCATTAATGTACAGAATTGTGTACGAAACGGTATTAATCGAACAAACAGAATTCCCTCTACATGACAGAGTGATACATTTCTCCTTTGGCTATTCAGATATATAATGAGAACAAATATTATAAGCTCAAAATTACAAGAAGAATTGGAACCAGAGATCGTCCTTTACTGTACGATAATATATTTTACCATTTGGTTTTGTAAGTCGAGAAATTATAGTTATTAATCTTTCTTCTTTATAATTTGGTCTTTTTTGACACCCCTTCAGAATTGATCTCTTGGACAGGCTATTATTTTAGATCTATTGTTACTCATCCTTTGCAACACTACCTGTTAAAATAAACCAATAGAACTAGATACCTGAAGGATCGTTTCTGAACTGTGGCATTGTTTGCTTAGATAGATCCTTCCCGTTGCAATATTTGATATTCTTTAATAACAAATTGGTTTCATTAGTGGAAATGAAGATATCGTTGTGGAATTCAGTGTGAAGAATTGCTGTTTGTTGTTGTTTCTGATAAGCAAATAAACAAGTTGAAGATGATAGTAAAAAAACTATTTATTATATTATTTCAAATGTTAAAAGTTATTCGATATTCATATCATTTATGAATAGATGTTTCATTATTTGAACTGGGAAATATGTAATTCTTATAATATTTTTTCTACATATTTTTATTTACCATCGATATGATATTCTAGGCTCGGATGATAAACAGCTTTTCGGGAAAAAATATAAATTTTAACGTATCTATGTTCTATACCAGTCTTTTATTTTCTATTAACGTAAGAACATACCACATGGTTTTACTTGTAATGCTTCACGTAGATTTTACCAATATGAAATATCTATATGTGGTATATATATATATATATATATGTATTATATATATATATATATATATATGTATTATATATATATATATATATGTATTATATATATATATATATATATATATGAATCGATACATATATTTTATGCATATCTATGTGTGTATTGCTTCACGTAGATTTTACCAATATAGAATATCTATGTGTATATATATGTATGTATGTATGTATTTATTTATATATATGTATGAATCTATACATATAGATTATGCATATCTATGTGTGTATATTCATACATACTTACTAAAGAAAATGTATGTATGTATATATATATATATATATATATACACGCGCGCGCGCACACAAGTATATACGGTATATGCGTGTTTCTTTAAATTCCATATTAGTCTTCCATCAATCTAATATATTTATACTACCATTGATAGAAGCCGTAATATGGAATTCTCTCTCTCTCTCCTCTCTCTCTCTCTCTCTCTCTCTCTCTCCTTTTCTTTTCTTTAAGTGGTATTTGTTTCCTCTGTATAGAATTTTCGATTTATAAACGGATTTAAGAGACGAATAGTATTTTCAATTTTGACAAAAACGCTTTTGAAAGCTGAATGCATATTCTATTTTCTTCGTTTTGTATTTTTCAAATCCATTTTCCCATCTCTTTGTGGTTGGTGTGACAAAAAAAAACCGTTCAGTTCTCTCTCTCTCTCTCTCTCTCTCTCTCTCTCTCTCTTCTCTTTCTCTCTCTCTCTCTCTCTCTCTCTGTTGGCAAATACGCATTTGTATACATATATTTGATTGGTTTTATAAATCTTCCTAATAAGGAAGGCAATAATAGTTAAAGACTGCAAGATATGTTATCGTTATAACGATTTGCTAAAACCTGTAGTGATTGAAGGAACCTGTTGAGATTTCAAAGTAACTTTTTTTTTACAGTATATATATATATATATAT
>NC_090765.1:38329084-38341584 GCF_036898095.1 Palaemon carinicauda
CTCTCTCTCTCCTCTCTCCTCTTCTCTCTCTCTCTCTCTCTCTCTCTCTCTCTCTCTCTCTCAGAAAATAGAGAAAGAACCGGGATATCAAACAAACAAAAATCAAGTTCGAAGGTATGATTGAAATTATTGCAGAGAAAATTATAACGAAAAAATAACCTATTCACATCTCTCAAAAAATAAGGAACTCTCAGCCGTAAGTCATCCATTTCACTTTAATATTGTAGAGACATTGATGTGGAATAAAATAAAGGCTTCACTTTTTCACTGGCCGACGCTAAGTAAATAGAAGCCTTATAACATTACGCTCTTTGGCTGAGCAAGTTTATTTTCGTTACCCGTTTCTCTAACGAGGTCTAGCGACTTTCTCTTGGATATGTGGTTGTTTAAATTAAGCTAGGGTAATATTCCATGAAGTCTATACAGTTTATCCTTGTTTATATAGCCCCTTGATTATTGGTGTATTGGCCATTGTAAGTTAATCTTGTGGTGTTTCATATTGATTGATTGGTTATGCAAGATGTGTCTTTCCTACCTTGTTTTTCCTTCAGGTGTGGTTGTGTCGATTTAGAAACATGCGAGGTATAACTAGTATTTTTTAGCTAATTTCCAGTATGAGTGACATGACATAAAAGATCGTAGTGTTGATACACTGAGACTGGAAAACAATTTACAAGAATTTTCACCTTAACCTCAATCTTACATAATAATTCGCATTAAAAAAAATCGTAGTTTACCCCCGTTCATGTATAATCACTAGATCAATCCAATTTCTTGTACCAAAGTGGTTCAGTTAGTTCTTCACTCACTGTCGAACGCAGATTTGAAACCCATGTAGAAGGAAAGGTTGTTTAATTATTTCCCGTCTTGAATTTAATGTTTGAAGGTGATAACGTATTCATAACCATTTTGCTAATCCAGATGCTGAAAGTTTATTGCAGCTGTAAAACAGACATATATATATATATATATATATGTGTGTGTGTGTGTGTGTGTGTGTGTAATATATATGTGTATTAGGGTTATTGTTGGCGACTTGAAATATCTGCTCCTGAATGTAGTCTTCACTCAAGACTGAATAGATATCCCATTATTTGACTGCTATTGAAAGCGACATTTAAAACTTTAAACTTTCTACCTCTACCCTAATAGGTCCACCTGATAAATCCTCTGCAGCCATTGCCTGTTCCTCCATGGTCCTACCATGGTTGGAGTAGAGGCTTGAGCGCTGATCTAAAGGCTTTAAATTCGCTTTTGTGATAAATCTTAAGGCTTTTTAAGTCGAGATTCTTATCCGATTTCCTATTCCATTCTGGCTATAAACTTCGTTGACTTAAAGATAATTCTGTTAGGACCGTGTAGTCAGTTTTACAATCATTCCTTTATATGATAAGTAATTCTCTCTCTCTCTCTCTCTCTCTCTCTCTCTCTCTCTCTCGTATGTGTGTGTTAAAGGCAATTGGATGATGATTCTTCATATTTTACTTGCATCGCCCCATCAGAAAACTATGGAGATTAACATGACCTTGATTTCAGGAAACACGAGAAGGGTACACCTGCCCATCGATGGATTAATAAATGTCAATTATCCTTCGCCCAAAGGGTGGACTGTGTGGATTATAATAGCATAAGATTACTTTGTTAAAAGAGAGGTTTATAGTCTCTCTCTCTCTCTCTCTCTCTCTCTCTCTCTCTCTCTCTCTCTCTCTGTATAATAAATTTTGATATATTTCTGTAATTTAACATTAAATAGCAATAATTAGAAATATTCCCTTAGATGATGATGATAGAGAGAGAGAGAGAGAGAGAGAGAGAGAGAGAGAGAGAGAGAGACGGCCTCACTGTTGTGTTTACTAAGTTTATAAGCGTTCAATAATTTAACACTGGATAACAATAATGAAAGATTATCTCCTTTGGTAATGGTGAGAGAGAGAGAGAGAGAGAGAGAGAGAGAGAGATTCCTTCATCACTCTACTGCAGTCATCTCTCCAGAGGCCTATGGCAATGAGCCTGAAGTCTTTATTCCACCGGAAGAATGAAACGAGCTGAAACAAAAAACATCAGAGCGAGATGCAAAATAATACGTAAAACTGCCGACTAAAATTTCACTCCACAAACAATGAACGCGAAGGATCTCAGCTGTGCGAGTTATTTCGTAATTTTGTTCATATTCAACATAAGCGTTTCCCTTCATAAAATGTGCCGCTGTAGCCTGTTATTAAGTGGTGCTAGTTCGGCGAAGATAAATATTGACAGTAAAACGGTAAATTGGAAGTTTTGATCGGCCAAACGAAGCATGTATTCAAATATATATTTTTTTTAATCCCTCTATTTTCTTGTTGTTGGAATAGATGCCAGATCCTGAAGTGTTTGAATTGGAGCTTGCAATTATATGAGCTCGACATTTTTACGCGGCGGAGAGTGTTTGGGAATATATATGTGACTGCGTGTTATAAAGAGTATCCTTCATAGAATATTTTTTATGCTCTTGTTGCCTTTTCGATTTTATGATATTTAATTTTGTGAATCTAGTTATGAGCTATCGTGTCGCTTCGTAACATGGAGTCGGGCGTTTGCCGTACGTTGATGGATGGCTACGAAAAATTACTCGAAATTCTAAAACTATTTACGAAGAAGGCCTGTTATGTAGAGACGATATCCAGATTGACGAGATAACTTTATGACCCCTTAAGATAGAAATATGGGCTTATAAGGTTCTTGATTACGCGAGGCTGCAACTTTGAGTCGAAAGTGACTCTTCGTAAATATTATTATTTTCTTTATTATTATTTATTTTTTTTATTTTTTCTTAATTGGTCTTCATATCATTAAAGACAACGTAGTTAAATGAGACCAAAAATTTTATTAGAGTTCATCAAACTTCATATCGTGCAAATAAGGTTTAAAGGTCACTCATGAATGGCAGAGGGAAGAGACAGTGACAGTGCATAGCAGGATAGAGCTCTTGAAATTGACCATATATAAATATGATCTGCGCCCAAGCCCCCTCTCCACCCAAACTAGGACCAGTGTGGGCCAGTCAATGGTTGCTGATGACTAATCAGGTAGACCTATAGGTTCTCCAAACCCCCATCCTTACTCACGAGCATGGTGAGGTTGCGGACACAAGAGAAAAACAATCGAGCTTTTAACGGGTCTCGAACCCGAGTCTAGGAAATCGCAAGGTAGGGATGTTTTTAACAGGCCACCACCATTGATGTAAACTATACTGGTATTATTTAAAGCCCATATACATTCTTAGGCTGATTCCTTTCCTCTTTGAAATAATTAAAGATTTTGCCTTTTTCGACATCATTTTAATGTTTTATCAAGTGAATTAATGTAAGCAATATGGGAAAGTGTTATTGCTGTTTGCTGATATGTGTACTTCTTCATTCA
Source organism: Palaemon carinicauda (assembly GCF_036898095.1). NCBI lineage: Eukaryota > Metazoa > Arthropoda > Malacostraca > Decapoda > Palaemonidae > Palaemon > Palaemon carinicauda. The sequence goes on from NC_090765.1 coordinate 38,332,484, forward strand.
GTCGAATCCCATTAATTTAAGGTACATAATTTATTTTTATTTTATTCGTTTTCGAGAAATCTGACTATAATTAGCTGATTAGTTGATTCATTTTTTTTTTAAAGTGAAAGGCCATTATTAGAAAAAAGATGGTGAATAGTAGTTATATGAAAGATGTTATCCCAATACATTCGAGATATTGTGCACAATATTTTCTTCTAGCATAGAATATTGCTACTGAATTACAACTGTAACCCTTGTTTCTTTTTCTTATACAATATATATCTCAATTGAACTTGGGTGTTCTAAATTTTCTTCTAGCCTTGATTTTCCCAATGATGTTTTCAGGATATGATTTTTCACAAAATCGTTTAGTTGATATTATCCGATCTCTAAAACTTTTCAAAGGCTCTTATTTACATATGATATTTTCAGTTTGAGTTTACCCAATTCAATAATAGAAAATTCTATTACTAAATTGTTGTTTTATCTTGATTACGTAAAGTATTTTCTTCAGTATTAAAAAAAATTCTTATTAACGAATTATTGTTTTCTGATTCCTTTTTTTTTTTTTTTTCTTTTTTTTTTTTCTTTTTTTTTTTTTTTAAGAGAAACTCCTTAATTAGTGAAATTCTGACCATTCAAGAATTTGCTTCATAAGCATTGCATAATCTTATCACTGACAACAAGAAAGTTAGCATTAAAGCTGTTCTATTTCAGAGGTTTACTTTAAAAGATTTCTTTTCATTTTATTAATTGTATCTGCATTTACTTTTGCCTTGTTTTTAATCAGCTGAGTTGTCCCTGGGCTGTGATTAAAGCAAACGACACAATAGTGGTTGTACCAGTAATAGTATTCAGTATCAACGAACAGTTCCCAAATCCCTTAACCTTCAATTTTTTTTCTCTCTCTCTTTTTCTAACCGAGGTTTTAACGACGAAAGAATTCGCCCCACTGACCGTTATCTCTTCTTTGTAATTGGTACAGCTTTGGTGGCAATATCAGGGAGGGAAAAAAAATTAAAAGTCGTCCGTGTAATTTTCTTATGGGGAGGGTATGCTTCGGAAATCTAGTCATGCAAATAGCTCTCTTGTTTTTGTTTTTGTTTTTGTTGTTGTTTTCGGATGATAGTGCATTGCGCCTTGAACATTGATGTTCGATTGTAGTTGATTACATCCTCGTGGAAAATGAGACAAAGGTGATTATTATTATTATTATTATTATTATTATTATTATTATTATTATTATTATTAATGAAACTTGACACTACAAGTTTGCACCAAAATTAATTTCTACCCCAGAATAGGCTCGAACCATGTTACCTCAATTAAAAGCTGACTATTATTATTATTATTATTATTATTATTATTATTATTATTATTATCATTATTGTTGTTGTTGTCGTTGTTTTTGTTGTTGTTGTTATTATCAGTGAAACTTGGAACTACAAGTTTGCACCAAAAAATTAATTTCTACCTCACAGTAGGATGGAACCCTTATAACTCAAATAAAAACAAAGACATTATTATTATTATTATTATTATTATTATTATTATTATTAAAACTTGACACCAAAAGTTTGCACCAAAATATCTAATATCTACCTCTCAATAGAATCGAACCGTGATACCTGAAATAAGAACTAAGACCCTATTTTTATTATTACTATTATTAACATTATTATTTTGCTTTTCCTGTTGTTGTATTCACCATTTTTCTTTTCAGCAAACTGCAGCTTCTCCCTTGAGGCAGCGACGCCATGTAATGAAAATCTTCATTACGGATATCATTATTATCCTTGTTCATAATAATACGAATTCTTCATTATCCTCGTTCTTTATTATTACGAATTCTTCATTCGCGATCTTTCTTTTGAGATTTTCGTGTATCACTGTTGTTGTGTTATTGCTTGGGAAACGTACTGTATTTTTTATCGAATACATAAAACCCCAGGAAGGATTATTGATTTTTTTTAGCTCCTCAAATCATTGTATTGTTGCATTTAAAGGTTTAATGGCCGCTCATGAATGGCAGGGGCAAGGGACAGTGACATGGCTCTATCAAGCAGGATAATGCCCTAGAACACTTACAACACCATGAAGGATTATTGATTTATTTTTAGCTTCTCAAATTATTGCGCTGTTGCCTTTAAAGGTTTAAAGGTCGCACATGAATGGCTGGGGCAAAGGATAGTGACATGGTTCTATCGAGCAGGACAATGCCCTAGAGACTGACCGTATACACGTATGATCAGCGCCCAAGTCCCCTCTCCACCCAAGCTAGGACCGAGGAGGGCTAGGCAATGGCTGCTGATGACACAGCAGATAGACCTATAGGCTCCCCCCCAAAAACCCCCCCCCCCATCCTTAGCTCACAAGGATTGTGAGGTCGCAGTGACCATATACACATGATCAGCGCCCAAGACCACTCTCCACCTAAGCTAGGACCGAGGAGGGCTAGGCAATGGCTGCTGATGACACAGCAGATAGACCTATAGGCTCCCCCAAACCCCCCCCCCCCCATCCTTAGCTCACAAGGATTGTGAGGTCTCAGTGACCATATACACATGATCAGCGCCCAAGACCACTCTCCACCTAAGCTAGGACCGAGGAGGGCTAGGCAATGGCTGCTGATGACACAGCAGATAGACCTATAGGCTCCCCCAAAACCCCCCCCCCCCATCCTTAGCTCACAAGGATTGTGAGGTCGCAGTGACCATATACACATGATCAGCGCCCAAGACCACTCTCCACCTAAGCTAGGACCGAGGAGGGCTAGGCAATGGCTGCTGATGACACAGCAGATAGACCTATAGGCTCCCCCAAACCCCCCCCCCCCATCCTTAGCTCACAAGGATTGTGAGGTCGCAGTGACCATATACACATGATCAGCGCCCAAGACCACTCTCCACCTAAGCTAGGACCGAGGAGGGCTAGGCAATGGCTGCTGATGACACAGCAGATAGACCTATAGGCTCCCCCAAACCCCCCCCCCATCCTTAGCTCACAAGGATTGTGAGGTCGCAGTGACCATATACACATGATCAGCGCCCAAGACCACTCTCCACCTAAGCTAGGACCGAGGAGGGCTAGGCAATGGCTGCTGATGACACAGCAGATAGACCTATAGGCTCCCCCAAACCCCCCCCCCATCCTTAGCTCACAAGGATTGTGAGGTCGCAGTGACCATATACACATGATCAGCGCCCAAGACCACTCTCCACCTAAGCTAGGACCGAGGAGGGCTAGGCAATGGCTGCTGATGACACAGCAGATAGACCTATAGGCTCCCCCAAACCCCCCCCCCCCCCCCATCCTTAGCTCACAAGGATTGTGAGGTCGCAGTGACCATATACACATGATCAGCGCCCAAGACCACTCTCCACCTAAGCTAGGACCGAGGAGGGCTAGGCAATGGCTGCTGATGACACAGCAGATAGACCTATAGGCTCCCCCAAACACCCCCCCCCCCCATCCTTAGCTCACAAGGATGGTGAGGTTGCAGCGACCAAAAAAAACCAATGAGTTTGAGCGAGACTCGAACCGCAGTGGGCTGTTCACTAGTCAGGTACGTTACCACATCGGCCACCACAACCAAAATGAAAATAACCAAGTGTCGGGGAATTTGCAGTTGAAAGAAATTCCAATGCTTGCAGCTGTATTCTGATAAAATCTTGTAATAATTTTCCTTAGAAAAAAAAACGAAAAAACGGTAGGTTTTTTTATCACAACTTATGAACCTAATAAAAATAAAAAGACAACTGGAAACTTTTTATTTCCAGAAATTTGTTTAAGTTACAACAAAAATGAACATGTGTGATACCCTTTGTCTCAGAATTCATAACTTTTGGAAAGCAAAAACAGATGATAATGATAATGAAAATCATGATAATAATAATAAAGAATGTAAGATAAAGCAATCTGAAACTTTCAATATTCCATTTATAGTGTCTGTGGGATAGGAGGAAACTCTAGACAAAAATATTGCTAGTTCATACCATACTTGTTTTGACATTTAAGAGCACATGTTTTATATAGCTGATGGAGCATAATTTCGTTCTCTAATGTCTTTTTTAAGCATATTTTTTTTAATTGTTAATTTACAGACTGCTTTGATAAAAGGAACACTTTCCTCATTTTAATATTATTATTATTATTATTATTATTATTATTATTATTATTATTAATACTAGCCAAGCTACAACCCTAGTTGGAAAAGCAAGATGCTATAGGCCTAAGGGCTCCATTAGGGAAAAATAGCCCAGTGAGGAAAGGAAATAAATAAATAATGAGAAAAAAATAACAATAAATCAATCTAAAAACAGTAGCAACGTCAAAACAGATATGTCATATATAAACTATAAAAAGATGTCAGCCTGTTCAACATAAAAACATTTGCTGCAACTTTGAACTTTTGAAGTTCTACTGATTCAACTCCCCGATTAGGAAGATCATTCCACAACTTATTCATTTAACACTTACCAGCATATTAAATGTTATTATCCTTTTTCTAACGTTTATTTTTAGTTCAAATGATGCATTGTTTTTATCTTATTTTAATTAATAGGTAAGATGTTTATTTAAACTACAGTACTGTTTTATACTCCGAAATACCTACACGTATAAAACACATAATATATATATATATATATATATATATATATATATATATATATATATATATATATATATATATATATATATATATATATAAAACTTCTTATAATTTACACATAGGTGCAAAGACACACACAATATGACTGTCGTGGGATTTCCCATTTATGTAACCAGTTAAATCTTCCTACTCGACATAATTTTAATATTGTTTTGCATAGATTTAAGATTTGATTTTCTACCTCTAAATGGAACATTCTTTTGCTATTTGTTAGTCTTCAATTTTTAACGGCAAGTAAAATTCCTTTGGCTACATGTTCAACGTTTTTGTTGCATTCGTATATATTACCTTTTAATAATAGAGTTTTAACAAATTTGAGTCTCTGTCTGTCTCTCTCTCTCTCTCTCTCTCTCTCTCTCTCTCTCTCTCTCTCTCTCTCTCTCTCTCTCTGGAGTTTTTCTTTTTTTTAGTTTTGTTTTTTTGCACCGTGCAAGAGGACCTTAGCTTTGCAAGGACATGATTTCAATTTGATGTTGATCATAACACGCTTTTGTTGATTGCCAGCGCCTGGATTAATGTTTGATAAGCAATTCACCGACGGTTTTGTAACCTATAATATCAAACCGAACAGTTGATACTTGACGTTACCTCTGTTGCTTGTTATAACCGAAGGTCAATTTAAACTCCGTTCATCAATAACACACGTATCATAATGGAAGAATTAATATATCAGCTTTCTCCCTTTTTTTCATTATTTCGGTTTAGCGAACCAGGTTCCTTCTGACGACCTGGGGTCTCATTTCAAGGTATAGGGACCTCGATTCCCCCTGATAAATCTTTAAACGACCCCTGACATGGCATTTGGTGATTTAGTGGATTGGCATTATTATTACTGTTTGCCGAGCTGATTGAAAAATGCACAATTGAAGTCTCTTTGGAATGTATCTTGCGGTTTCAGCATTATTTGTAATCGGTAATAACAGTTTCAGATATTACAAACATTGTTGCCGTAAAGGTTGTCGTTCATGACCCTGAGGTCACGTTTGCTTCAATCAGCCCACTGTCCGTTAATGTGTGTTTATTCTTTAATGCTGTTTGTAATCTTAATTTCACTTGTAAAATTTTTTAATTACATGTTTGCATTTTTAAACTTTTATTTACATGTTTGCAGTTGTAAAACTTTTTTATTTACATGTTTGCCGTTCTAAAACTTTTTTATTTACATGTTTGCCCTTGTAAAATTTTTATTTACATGGTTTTACTCGTAAACTTTTTTATTTACATGTTTGAACTTGTAAAATTTTCTTTTTACATAATGTTTGTACTTGTAAACTTTTATTTACATGTTTACACTTATAATTTTTCTTATTCACATGTTTGCACTTGTAAACTTTTGATTTAAATGTTTGCACTTGTATACTTTTTTATTTACAATTTTGCTCTATATCAGCCACTAATTTGTTAGTTTTGTTATCATTTCAGACATTGCTGGAGGAGGAAAGGCTATATGTAAGTACTGGCATATTTTTTTTTTCTTTATATTGTGTCTATTTGTATCAGTTTTGACCCGAATCCTTCTCGAATGTCTTTCACTTTTGCATTGATTTTTATTACAGAGATTAAATCAGTTTGATTCCAAACTCTCAATATTTCAATGGTAATTGGTATTACTTACTTGTGTGTGTGTGTGTGTGTGTGTGTGCATTCCTAATTCAAATGATCTCTTTAGTTTCCTTCAATTAGTATTCAGTTGTATTTCCATAAATATTTAGTTCATAACGTATGAAGTTATGGTATAATAAGCAATATTAAGATAGAAGGGAAGTAAATATATTTATGGGATCGATGTCAATTTCAACTTCCTATGTACATGCATGTTCGTGCATCCATATGCAAGGTCAAAAGAATACATCCTTTAGACCTTGAGGATGATTATCCTTGAATGTATATTACGGCATTCAGGTTTTGACTTTTTAATCACTTCAGATGCAAGTCGATGAATTCGTGTCATGTAGTTTATTTAGATTCGCAGACATATGTCATTAGAGGGAAAAAAAATTTTTATGCTGAGACATCAGTTTATCCTTTATGAGTGTTTACTTTCATTTTGGTTCCGATTCCTTCCCTTCATATTCTGAAAGAATCTAGATTAAATTAGTAAATCTGATTTCACGTATTTCCTCAGGTGTAGCTCCTTGTTGGAGTGGTTATTATTATTATTATTATTATTATCATTATTATTATTATTATTAATACTTGCTAAGATACAACCCTAGTTGGAAAAACAGGATGCTATAAGCCCAGTGGCTCCAACGGGGAAAATAGCCCAGTGAGGAAAGGAAACGGAAAAATAAAATATTTTAAGAACGGTAACATTGAAATAGATATTTCCTGTAAAAACTTTAAAAACTTTAACAAAACAAGCGGAAGAGAAATAAGAGAGAAAATTGTGCCTGAGTTACCCTCAAGCAAGAAACTCGAACTCAAGACAGTGGAAGATCATGGCACAGAGGATATGGCACTACCTAAGACTAGAGAACAATGATTTGATTTTGCAGTGTCCCTCTCCTAGAAGACCTGAAAATCACAAGTATTCATCAGTACTTCGATGTTTTGTGTTGGGACGCCAAATGGGATTTTACGCATTTCATGTTTTCTGCGACTAGGCGTTGCGTGATGTAAATTCCTGTGAGGGTTCAAAACCTGGTCTCGTGATCATAGAAGACTGTAATAATGTGTCTTCTCGATGAGTTTTTGCATGTATCAATTACGTCCTTCTTTCTTATGAGATAGTTTTAGTTACTCTTTCGATTCGATGTCTTTTACTCTTTTGTGATTTGAACAAGGTTTAAAAGTTTAGAGGCTGCTCATGAATGGCAGAGGCAAGGGACAGTGACATTGCCCTATCGAGCAGGACAATGCCCTTGAGACTGACCATATATACTCATGATCAGCGCCCAAGCCTCCTCGCCACCCAATCTACAATAGGACCTAGGAGGTCCAGGCAATGACGGCTGATGACTCAGCAGATAGATCTAGAGCCTCCCCCAAACCCCCCATCCTTAGCTCCCAAGTATGGTGAGATTGCAGCGACCAAAGAAATTAACGAGTTCGAGCGGGACTCGAACCCCAGTCGGGCTTTCACCAGTCAGGAACGTTTCCATATCGGCCACCTTTGCCATCTGTTTTGCTATTTGCTGTTCAATCTTTCCTGACACTCCTGTTCTATTTCGTTGCTGGATTTTCCCTATGAGTCGCTTGCAATTTTCATTGCTCTAAGGTACGTGACGTCTGCACCGTACTGTTAAAAAATAAGAGTAGTTTCAGTCATTTTTTTTTAAAATCATAATTTCAGCTACTGTGTTTTATTGTCTTATATGGTGCACAATTTCATTCTAATATTCACGTTTTGTCAATATTTTATATGGTTTTACAACACACTCACCACAGATAGACAGACAGACAAACTTACAGATATTAGGTAGATATGTAGATTGGGCAGTTAAATAGGTAGATAGGTTCGCATGCTTACGTGTACTGTATATTCATACACACCTACACCTCTTGGAGAATTGGCAATGTTACTCCATTAGTTAACTTTGTTTATGGCAGCTCTAGCCATGCTGATTACCGACCAATTTCCATTACTAACTCCATATTCTCGAAAGTATTTTTAACGTCTCCTGGCTAAACGTTTAAATGCGTATGCTGAAGTTAATAATCTGTTCCTTAGTGAGCAATTTGTCTTTCGCAAAAGCCTTGGAGCATGTGATGCTCCTTTTACAATTTCTACTGCTGTATAGGAATCAGGAAGTTCGTATGATTGGTCTTGATTTCAGTGCTGCCTTCAACAGTGTTAATCTTGTGGCCCTTGTTTTCAAACTCAAAGGGTTGAGATTAGATGGGTCTTTTCTTGGCATACTGATTTTTTAAGTACTGTAATAGATTGTAAAGAGTAGTTATTGATGGGCGTCATAGTGAGTACAGTAATGAAATATCTGGAGTTCTTCAGGGTATTATTCTTGTCCCAGTACTTTTCATACTATATACAAATGATACGTGGTTTGGTGTAGAAAACAAGCTCGTTGCATATGCAGATGATGCTACTCTCTTTCCATCAATTCTGTTTTCTGAATGTTGATCTGGGGTTGCTGAACGCCTTAATAGAGATCTAGCGAAAGTTAGTGTATAGTGCAAATTTTGGAGTATGAAGTTGATCCCTGACAAAAATTCAAGTACAGTATGATTGTAAGAAGGTCTAGGACACTGGCTGTTCAACATGCAGATATCTGAATTGATAATGTTTCTGTAACTGTAGACATTATATGAATTTGATTCCTCTGCAATTGTACAAAATATGGGCTTATTAAGTGTGTTTTTTTTTTCTTTTTTTTTATCGTTGATCACTCTGTTCTGAAGAAGTGTTTCAATTCATTCTTGTTTAGAGTATTGTACTCCTGTCAGGTCGTCAGCTCAACATTATTCATCTTAATTTGTTGGGTCAATA
>NC_090765.1:38344084-38346584 GCF_036898095.1 Palaemon carinicauda
AAATGACTCCATTTTGTATATTTTAACATGGACTTGATATCCAGCCGTAACTCATCCTTCATTTATTGTGCCGAGGATCTCTCTCTCTCTCTCTCTCTCTCTCTCTCTCTCTCTCTCTGTCTATTCCCTCACTTTCGTATTATTATTAGAGAAAATACCAAACAATCCTTGTGAAAACATTCATCCTCCGTCGCTTGTATTTCCTTGGCATCGCTGTGTTTAGTCTTCGCTTGTATATATTTTTCCTAAGGCCGGAAACGAAAGGCCCCCACCCCCCTTCCATTTTAAGATTATGTTCGGTCGCTCAAGAGGAGGAGGGAAGAAGAAGAAGAAGAAGAAGAAGAAGAAGAAGAAGAAGAAGAAGAAGAAGAAGAAGACGAGGAAGAAGACCTCATCCTGATTCCTCTGCTACATTCCTGTTCTATACGAATAGCATCGAAGTCTAGTAATGCATATATATGTAAAGGATTTCACCGAATTTAGTGCTTTTCGACGTGTGGGTTTTAAGCGATTGCGGCCATCGCCCGCCCGCCCGCCCACGGCCCACTTTCTCTGACTTGAATCTTAGTAACCATCTGTTTAGTTTTAGATTTGTGTTTAGTTGGCTCCGGCGTTTATTGTGATTAGTCGCTTACCCTGCGGTGAAGGAGGCGTTATTGCTAAATGGAGAGTCATAGGTTTTCATATTTATTTATTTTATTATTATTATTAGTAGTAGTAGTAGTAGTAGTAGTAGTAGTAGTAGTAGCTAAGTTACAACCCTAATTGTAAAAGCAGGATGCTATAATTATGCCTAACGGGAAAAAATATTATTATTATTATTATTATTATTACTAGCTAAGCTACAACCGTAGTTGGAAAAGCAGGATGCTATAATTATGCTCAACGGGAAAAATATTATTATTATTATTATTATTATTATTATTATTAGCTAAGCTGCAACCCTAATTGGAAAAGCTCCAACTAGGAAAAGTAGCCCAGAGATGAAAGGAAATGAGGAAATAAATTATCTACATGAGAATTAATGGACAATTAAAAAAAAGTATTTTCAGAACATTAACATTGAAACTTATCTCATATACAGTAAAAACTATAGAAAACTTAAAAAAAGAGAGAAAGAGAAATAAGATAGAATAGTGTGCTCGAGTATACCTTCATCAAATACATTAATTTGAATACTGTTTCGACCATTTTGAGTATTCTCATAGATTTGGTATTTGTGTAAGCGTGCTTGCTAATTTGTATGCATTTATACATGTTTATATTCAATTCTGTGCATTTCATTTTGATCCCTTTAAGAATTTTACTTTAAATGCATTTGAAGTGCTTAAATTTATGTTTATATCTTTTGATTACAATATTTAATACTTTTTCTTTGTTTTCACTGCGGATTTCGAATAGCATAACAACCCCCAATTTTATATTTTACTCTCTCTCTCTCTCTCTCTCTCTCTCTCTCTCTCTCTCTCTCTCTCTCTCTCTCTCTCTCTCTCTCTCTCTCTCTCTCTCTCTCTCTCTCTCTCTCTCTCATATTCTAATCGGTGCTTCATTATTTTGGATTGTATATCATTATTGTAAACTAAGTGATGGTTAAGCTAAAAATCTCATAAATCACTTTTATTTTCATCCCTATATCTGCTGGATGGCTGTTGTGATCTTAAGGAAAACCATGTTCTTAAGATCGACGTTTATGTCTTATTAAATAGATGTAATCTTCCGGAAATTATATGTAGATATATATATATATATATATATATATATATATATATGTATATATATATATATATATATATATATATATATATATATATATATATATGTATATGTGTGTAGTTTATTGTTTACAAGAATCATATAACTACATAAAGATAATGAGAAAATTTTCATAGAGAAAGAAGTTAGACAGGCAGACCTGCTAAATTATTCACAACGTGCCTATAAAAAAGTTTTAAGAATTTAGATTTGGAAAATGTAGGAATTAACGTTAATGGGGAATACCTTAACAACTTCATATTTGCGGATGCCATAGTTTAGTGAATCTTACAAAAGATGATAGAAGATTTGAATAGAGAAATCAGAAATATAAGACGGAAAGTGGATATGAGCATGAGTAAAACTATGATAATGTTCAATGAAAGTGCGGAGCAGCAACAAATCAGAGTTATGGGCGAACCTCTATAGATTAACTTATGCATCCGAAACTTGGAGCCTTACAAAACCATTAGAACATAATCTAGTTACAACTCAAAGATCTATGGAAAGAATAATGATGGAAATAACACCAAGAGACAGGAAAAAATCAACATGGATATGAGAGCAAACTAAAGTTGAGGATATTCTAACATCATATAAGAAAAAGAAATGGACATGAGGACAAATAATGAGAATGACAGAAAATAGATGGACAAGAAGAATAATGGAATGGGTCCCTAGAGATTGTAAACGAGGTTGGGGAAGAAAGAGAAGTCGATGGATTGCCGAGCTAAGAAATATTTCGGGA
>NC_090765.1:38351584-38354084 GCF_036898095.1 Palaemon carinicauda
TTATCATTAATTGAATGCCAAGTAACAAACTACCAATTAGCTACGATGGTGAAGATGGGTTGATTTCAATTCTAAGTACAAAATACCTGAATTCGACAGGTATAAGTACAGTAGAATTGTCATTGACTTTTATCTTCCTTCGTGGCCGAATGGGTTAGTCACTGTCTATATAAGCTTGCCGACCAGGGTTCGATTCCCGGCCGGAGCCAAGCTCTTGTCTTTGTGAGATTTCGCCTGGGGCTCTGATCCCGAGGTCGTTAAGAGAATCCAGACATTAATATATCAAAATATATATGGCTTATTTGAATATGAAATACACGTAAAAATGTGCAAAATTTATCATATATATATATATATATATATATATATATATATATATATATATATATATATATATATATATATATGTGTGTATATATACATAGTCTGTGCGCATGTTAGCTCGAGCATGCGTGTATGCTTGTGCAACCGATCGTTTATGCATCTCTAGATAAATTACAACACTTACGACCCGAATTATGCAAAGATGGCATTCACAGTGACCAATCAGAGAGTTCCTCAAGTCTGTTTGAATCTTGTGTATCTGCAATGAAAGTGATGGGGGGGGGGGAAGAAAAGAGGGAATCCTTCTCGGTTGAAGAGATGTATTCCAAGATGGACGGAGACGATCCTTTACACCACTTAGAGGATGTTTCTCTAAGTGAGTCTTGGAGCGCGGAAGATCACTGGAAGAGGTACAACATGATATTGTAAGGCTTAGTTAATAGGGTAGAAGAGGGCGGGAGTACTTACCGATGGACCTGGGGGGAGGGGGCTTATAGTGGGAGGTTGGGTAGGGACGGGGCATGATGGGTATTGGAGAGAGAGAGAGAAGGAAGCATGTCCTTGAGAGTGTAAATGGGGAGGGGTAGATGATGCCTGGAAGTTTTGGGGGTTAGGGGGATGGGGTAAGGAGGAAGCGCGTGGTGTGTGATGCTAAGTTGTGGGTTTTGCATAATGTAATGGAAGAAGACCATTAAAATTATTACGATCTAGGGGGGATTCTGAGACGATGCCGAGGTTTATTTTGAATGGATCACACCGCCGAAGGAGAGATAGAACACACAATGCTTGTGGTCGAATAATAATCGCTTCTCTCTCTCTCTCTCTCTCTCTCTCTCCTCTCTCTCTCTCTCTCTCTCTCTCTCTCCTCTGAGGTGCTGTTGCAAAGACGGGAAGGAAAGAGGGAGAGTAATACCAGCTCAAAAATGTGCCACATAGAAAAGCAGGATTGAAATGGCACAATCTGGGAGTGTCTGAGATATGCAAAGATTCTCGGAAGGTTTGATGGGAAAGCAAAGGCAACGAGAGGAAAGTGATATTGAAAGAAAGTGCAATAACAAAAGAGAAGGACTTTAAAACCATAAGAGTATAGGAAGAGAAATAGGAGGGCGGTTAGTTTTGCAAAGGAACGATTGAAAAGAACCAAAAATGGTTAAGAAAGTAAAGACCTAAAAGGATTAATTGAAGTAGAATGGGAGGTAGGAATAATTAAATGGGACATGCTGCACTAAAATGTACTAAGAAAAGTTCTAGAGTCTAAAGACCCTGATTTTAGTAAATTATAAAATAATTTTATCCTTATTCAAACCATACTCTTCTTTTGTTGTAAGTAGAAAACTGTTTTTGAGATTTCATTTTGTAGTTGCCAGGAGTTTTATAGTGTCTAAAACTCCTGAGTTTATTCATAGTACTTTATAAAGTAATTTTATACATATTTAAACCATACTCGTCTTTTGTTGTAAGTAGAAAACTGTTTTTGAGCTTTCATTTTGTATTGCCAGGAGTTTTCTAGTGTCTAAAACTCCTGAGTTTATTCATAGTACTTTATAAAATAATTTCATCTCTATTCAAAATTATCCTTCTCTTTTATTATAAGTAGAAAAAAAAGGGTTTTTAGAATTTCATTTTGTATATGCCGGTAGTTTTCTAGTGAGTTTTCATTTTGTAGATGCCGGGAGTTTTCTAGTATCTAAAACTCCCAGTTTATTCATAGTACTTTATGAATTAATTTTATCCTTATTCAAAAACCATCCTCTACTTTTCTTGTAAGTAGAAAACTGTTTTTGAGATTTTATTTTGTGGGTACCAGGAAGGTCTTTCCTGATTCATTGATGTAACGCTTTTACAAGTCTGTCTTGCCTTTGTAATAACACTTTTTATCGGGAAGTTTATGTTAGTGTTGCTTATGCAGTGTGTTACTTCTTTTGCCGATGGCTCTTTTCTCTGTTTTTGGTACTGTTGGCTGTGGCTATTAATGTACCTCTCCATCTCTGTCTGCCTGCTACTCGCAGATTATTTTACAACTGTCCATGTTCATATACTAAAACCTTCTCAAAATTTTAAGATATTTACAGTGCTTCGCAACTTGTGACGGGTTTCACTCCATTTTTTCAGTGTGTATTTCATCATCATCTCCTACGCCTATTGACGCAAAGGGCCTCAGTTAGATTTCGTCAGT
>NC_090765.1:38359084-38368606 GCF_036898095.1 Palaemon carinicauda
ATACGGGTAAATTCTCTCTCTCTCTCTCTCTCTCTCTCTCTCTCTCTCTCTCTCTCTCCTTTCTATATATTTGTGGAAGCGAATTTTCTACTAAAACATATTGTTCTTGTTTTCGTTTTATTCTTGAGAAAAAAAGGATCACACAGTTAACTGTGAATACTTTTTGTCTTCAATTGTGTACATGTACTACGCGAACCATGAAGTAAGCTCATTCATCTTGGCAAATGAATAGAGATGATTTATAGCTCAGGACACATATCTGTAGCTCAATGTACTATGTTCGAACTAAACGAAAAGCATTGTAATACTTGTACTCTCATAATGATATGTACTATGCGTTTGACATCTGTACAAATATGGTCCGTTTTGCTGTGACCAAGAAAATGTATATAAAAAGATAGGATAAAACCTGTTTTTCCTTTTCAATCATGTGTAATATTTTATAAGCAAGATTCTAAATTGGAGTCTGATGTCATTATTTCTAGGAAATGCATAAACAGAAGTTAAAATTTCTGTGACACTCCGGAAACCTATTCAAATACAATAACAGAAAATACAGTTATTGTATTTATCCCTCCTTGTCTCTGGCACGCCATGACTAGTGATTCTTTTCAATAGATATATTTGTTTGAAATGTATTTTTAAACGAAATTACTCGATGTCACTCATTCCACAACCCTCAAAAATATTTATTCAACTCCGAAGGATATTGTCACTATCAACATAGTTCTGATACATCTAAAACTACGTTTCGATATTTCTAAAACAATGCTTTGATACGTCTAAAACAACTAGACTCAAATCCACTCCACGTAAAAAAAAAGTAGCATTGGAACCTTTAGGTGATGTTATTCAAGTTGAAAGAATGAAGTTGACAAATGGAGAAATATTGTTACGAGAATTATACCGAAACGGGAACTTGTAGCAGTCTTGCTTCGCGTATCAAACGAATGTTCACTTCTGTTTATCAAGTTTGCCAGATGAAAATGGGTAAATCCTTGTGTTAAGCATCATTTTCAGGTAACTGGACACTATGCCATGTGGACCTTTTATATCCCAGTCAATTAGTTCATCAGTCAATGACCCCGTTTATTAAACCCCAATTATTTTTGAGTGCACTCGTATTTGTTTGAATGTTATCTTATGAGATACGGCAAGTTTGAATGTTCTCTATCGTATTAAAAGTTTTTATATAATCGGGGAAGTAGGTAACTTGAAAGCAATTTCGTTCAATTGTAATTGTGTATTAAATTGTAGAAGTGTTATTAAACGAATGACAGATAATGATTTTGATGTGAGCTTGATAGAAGTCAGAAAATGCAAATGCTTAGGTTATTCAACTGACTTCTCTTTATTATTATTTTTTATGATTATTAAATATTGGGGAAATAGAATGTTCCACGTTGTGTACAATAAACGATCTTAGTCATTTATCTTCAAAACGAAGATATAAGATATTAAAACATACTTTAAAAATACTTTATTAATGCAAAGTAAGGGTTTAAAAACAAAAATATATGATATTAAAACGTACTTTTAAAATACTTTTTAATGCAAAGTAAGGTTAAAACAAAGATATGTGATATTAAAACAAGCTTAGAAATACTTTTTTCATTCAAAGTAAGAGTTTAAAACAAAATCATATCATATTAAAACACTTAAAAATACGTCTTAATGCAAAGTAAGGGTTCAAAGAAAGGTATATGATATTAAAACTCCTAAAATACTTTTCCATACAAGGTAAGGGTTTCATTATTCATGGATTTTTTTTTAGGAACAAAGTTTAATATTTAATTTAAATAGAGTTTATCCTTATAAGATCGTTTTATTCTTGCAAAGGATTGGCATGATTTGTTAAAACAAAGGTTTCTTGGGAAATCGGAAAATATAGAGTTGGTTGTAGTATAACCATTGTTTTCAGTTTTTTCACTGTCGTAATAGTGTAATCATCCCTTGAATTACGGTTCTCATTATTATTATTATTATTATTATTATTATTATTATTATGATGATGATGATGATGATGATGATGATGATGATGATGATGGTTTGGGCATGCTCTTCGCACTCCCCAAAAGAGATCTGTTCACACAAACGTTTATCTGGGCTTCACAAGGCACTAAAAGAGTTTTGAAGACCCATGCCTACAAGGTTGAGGACTATGAAGTGGGAAGTAGGTGATGAATGGAGAAGTATTGATTTAAAACCGCAATATAGAGACGAATGGCGAAATCTAACTCAGGCCTTGCTTCAATAGGAGTAGGAGGAGATGATGATGATGATGATTATTATTATTAGTACTACTACTACTACTACTACTACTACTACTACTACTACTACTACTACTACTACTAGCTAAGCTACAGCCCTATTTATTAAAAACAGGATGCTTTAAGCCCAAGTGCTAAAACAAGGAAAAATAGCCCAGTGAGGAGAGGATACAAGGAAATAAATGTTGCTGTCCAGACCATTGCTAATAATATTTTTAGATATATTTTTTTTTATTTAACCAAGCTATGTTTAGCAGAATTATCAAAACAGAACCGTTGCGCTGAGGTTCGTTTATTTTAACTCAAATTTCTAATCACATCCTCTCCTCCAGTTGTAATGGCCATCTTGGAGGTATTGTTGCTTTGCGTGATACAACACCTTCATCATGTTGATCCATTTTTTAAAGTTCTTCTTCTTTCTATTCTTATTGACTTCATACGTGCCGTTTTACTTATCACGGATTTTGGTCTCATTCATAATTTTGTATGCTAGTCGTGAATTTTTATGGCTCTTATATTATTCGCTTTGTTCAGCTGGCTACTTTAATCTTGGTAAGGATAGAAGAGACTTTTTAGCTGTGCAAGCGGCTCTTTTAGGAGAGGGGCATTCCAGAATCAAACCATTGTTCTCTAGTCTTGCTAGTGCCATAGCCTCTGTACCATGGTCTTCCACTGTCTGGGGTAGAGTTCTCTTGATTGAAGATATACTCGAGCACACTATTCCATCTTATTTCTCTTTCTCTTGTTATTTTGAAGTTTTTATAGTTTATATATAATAGATTTATTTCAATGTTGTTATTATTCGTGAACTTCTTTTGTAGTATATTTCCTTATTTCCTTTCCTCACTGGGCTATTTTTTCTGTTAGAGCCCTTGGGCTTATAGCATACTGCTTTTCCAACTAGGGCTGTACCTTAGCAAGAATAATAATAATAATGATGTATGTTTATATTTCACTATTATGATTTTTTTTATGTTTAGTGCCTGGATATGTTGCAATTACGTTTTAAAATTTTACAGTATAATTTTTGCTATTGTACCATAGTATGCAATCACTTCAGTTTGTCTTATTAGGACAATAGATAATTTTAAACACGTTTTGGGGTTTTATGAAACTTGATTATTTTGAAATATGGTCCTATTTTAGTGGTCATAAAATAAACCGTTGTTTTAAGAGTAATAATAAATACTTGTTATTTTATCTTGTATAAACACAAAAATATGATTCGGATGACGTTTGTGATTTTCATTCATACCGTTCATGTCATGTAATTTGCTTATCAAGGTTTTAATTTTGTTGTTGTGGTAAGACAGTAAGAAAATCAGTTAAAGGAATATTTTTTCCTGAAGTCATTGAATGCGCTATATCCCTCAGTAAGTACACAATCTCTCTCTCTCTCTCTCTCTCTCTCTCTCTCTCTCTCCTCCTCTCTCTCTCTCTCTCCTCCTCTCTCTCTCTCCTCTCTCTCTCTCTCTCCATATATATATATATATATATATATATATATATATATATATATATATATATATATATATATATATATATATATATATATATATATATATATACAGTTAATGAATTTCATATGAATACATTCATACCCGCAAATTTTATAGCTTATATAAGTTTTATGGTCATTCATATGTGCCACATACTTAATTACCTGTGAAACGCTCTATGCGTAGAGAAAGAAACACTTGTCGAATAGAAATGATGATTTATTATAATATTACCTTTGATGTTTTTTTTTTTTTTCGAGAGCATTGGCTGTTTGGCTTTGCCGCTAACACGATCGATTTTGAATATAATCCTTTTGTCTCTTGGTGAAAAGGACCCCACTGGCCAAACAACGAGCTTTTAGATCAATCCCCGCCGCTGCTCATTTCGAGTATTGCTTGAAATGAGACGTAAATACTGTTATTTATTTGATAAAATGACTTATGCAAGAATTAGAATTAATTTGGGTCATGTTAATTCAACAGGTAGAGGATGTAATGATTCCTTTACTTCTATGATAGATACATTTTTCTTTTAATTTCGCAAATTTTACAAAATGTGCTGATACCGGAAAATCAAAAATTGTGTAGCATATAATTATCAACTTTGTGTACCTACTATGAATTGGGTCATGTTACTTCAAGAGGTGTAGGGTGTAGTGTCTCATTTACGTCTATGTCAGATACATTTTTCTTTTAATTTCGCAAATTTTACAAAATTGTGCGATACCGGAAAATCAAAAATTGTGTAGCATATGATTATCAACTATGTGTACCTGCTAGCATAATATTTTTTTTTTTCTTATCATGCTCTTTCCTTTTCTAGGCATGCTGCTCAATTAACCACACTCGTGAATATTTATCTGGAGATTTAATTTAACAGAGTAAATTGGCTGTAGCTGTTCACACACCCGCTGAATGAAAATCAATTAACTCTAATATTTTGTCATTATTTAGAATCCTAAAATGATATTAAACCCTAACGTTATGAAAGGTTTGGTTATACCCCTAAAGGCCCATTCTTACACGCCACCCAGCTCAGAGTCCACGCATCCATTATTCCTTTCTATCAACACGGTTATGCAAGACTTTAGGTCGTTATCCTCAGCTCACCATTTTCGAGTCAGTCCTTGCTCGCGAATATGGTGTTTGCTTGCGTTTTTGCATTGTTTATACGAGTACTTTAAGTTCTATCAAAAAGTTATCTAGGTGAGTGTGATACATGGAAGGACTCGTATATTCGCCTAAGAGATTGTCTTATTTTTTTTTTTTTTCAATTATAGGCGCATTTTTAACAAAATTTTTGGACGAGTATGTACCTATTTTATAGGTCAATGGTCCCTTAAGGAGTTTCGGAATGGCTAAAGAACGCCGACTTTCAGTATAATATGAATATTCTTTTTAGATGTGTTTTGATGACATCCCTACAAACTTTGTTCCTTGTATCCTCGCACACTATCTTCATTCCACTTTTATATAGTAGAATTGGTTTATTAATCCTTTCATATATTACAATCATGTCTTCCTTTAACACTTTAAATTTCTTATGGCTCTTATATCCCTTTAAGGAGCCAGTAATATAAACCAATAAGTGCTTGAGGTGAAAATGTTAACAACGATTAACACGAGTGTACACTCATCTCTCATGTTTGCTTGAAAGTAAAATGAACAGGATATAAGTACAAGGTTTATATGGATGCTTCACATACATCATAGCAGGTGTTACCTGGTGTAGTAGGTGTCAGGTGTCCAGAACAGTCCGTGTTTCATGACTCCCATATATCCAGTTATAAATCATTTTTCGATATTTTTATTTAGTTGAACAGGCTTGAAATGGAAAGAGAGGAGCTGCAAAATAGTCTAGATGGAAAATATGTAATTGAGATCTGAGATCATCAATATTTCTGGGAAATAAAGAATATAACCATAAAAATTTAATTTTCCTCAAATGTTAAGAGGTTATCAATATTATTTTTAAAATTAGCCCACATGTTCAATGAATAAGTCTTTGACCCCCGAGAAATTATATGATACAGGACATATTTTAGCACGTGTGCACTCAAACTTTAAACCGTTTCCCTTTGCACTTCTCCATCATGAGGCTCAATACTACGCAGTACTCTAGAAGTTTTATTCCAGCTGTTACCAAGTTGTGGAATGATCTTCCTAATCGGGTAGTTGGATCAGTAGAACTTCAAAAGTTCAAAGTTGGAGCAAATGCTTTTTTGTTGACCAGGCGGACACTGAGTCTTTTTATAGTTTATTTATGACATATTTGTTTTTTATGTTAATAGTTTATATATGACATGTCTGTTTTGACGTTACTTTTTTTTAGAATGATTTATTGTTAATTTATTCTCTCTTCATTTATTTATTTCCTTATATCCTTTCCTCACTGGGCTATTTTTCCTTGTTGGAGCCGCTGGGCTTATAGCATCTTGCTTTTTCCAACTAGGGTTGTAGCTTGGATAGTAATATATAATAATAATAATATAAAGAGGTAACCTAAGTGAAGAAACCATACCGATCACTGCCGCAATCACACTTTTATTATTAATTAATGATTGAGCTACTGTAGTTTTCTTTTTCCTCAACATTATTTCAAATATATATATATATATATATATATATATATATATATATATATATATATATATATATATATATATATATATATATATATTATATATATATAATCATCCGTTACTAGTCCATTGCAGAACAAAGACCTCAGACATATTCTTCCACTCACGTCTGTTTAAGGTCTTTCTATGCTAATTTATACCAGCAAATTTTCTTAGTTCGTCAGTCCATCGTCTTCTCTTCCTTCCCTTGATTCTTTTAAATTTACATATATTAAGGCTATATTATATTATATATATATATATATATATATAATATATATATATAATATATATATATATATTATACTGATATATTATTATATTTATTATATATAAATATATATATATATATCTATATATATAATTATATATATATATATACTGTATATATTATATTATTATATATATTATATATATCTATATATATATATATATAGATATTATATTATAATATTATATATATATATATATATATAATATATATATATATATATATTTATACACAACGAAGTAAAGTTACAAGCGAAACTGCAACAATGCAAAATGAAAAGAAAAAGGCGTTATTTAAAAATATATGTTTTGTTTGCACTTTGTCTTTTATGCTTTCGTTATCCGCTCGGAGAAGAGTAAACCACCAATTTACTACGCACATACAAGCTCGATTGTTTCCGATAGTCAGGAGGTGTGAACAACGTAACACATTTTATGAATGGATGTATTTTATCTGTGTCGACATGACTATAGAAGTGGCGCACGCTTGTTCTCACTTATGCTTTTGCCCCCCCCCCCCTCTCTCTCTCTCTCTCTCTCTCTCTCTCTCTCCTCTCTCTCTCTCTCTCTCTCTCTCTCTCTCTCTCTCTCTCTCTCTCTCTTATATATATATAGTATATATATATATATATATATATATATATATATATATATTATATATAATATTATATATATTCTTCGATCTATTTCTCTTGCTGCAAGACGACGTTTCTCGATTTTAATGTCCCTTTACCCTTTTTGTCACACTGGGAAGTGGCAATAGTGTATCAACATTGTTCTCTTATATTATTATGTTCATACGCGACGGGTTATAAAATCAAGATTCTTGCCTATTACTAAGATGAACTTCACATTTACTCAGGCCTTCTCCTTTTGCTTACCAAAGTCAAACGATTCTCTTCACCATTAGGCACATACGAAGTGTCGGGGTGGAGCCTGTTCAGCCTGGGTCACTTGTGGAAAAATAATGTCAAAAACACACACACAATCTCTTTTTACTTTAAAATCAACTTCTGTGTCGTTCAATAGTGACTTTGAATATTGTCAACACTGAACTATGAACAATTCTTGATTTGATTAAACGAGAGAGTGTTTATAAGACAACAAACAATCTCCCCTTCATGAATACCCCCCTATGGGCTACCTGTTCTTGATTATATAGCAGTATCACAGGAAAGATTATTGAATATTGAGTTTACATATTGTCCTATTTCGATATGAATCTCTGTATTAGATTATTAGATTGAAATTAGGATCCCTAGGTAGCAGAAGGCTGTGGCTATTGTTCAAGTGGGCAGTCTTAGGTATTATCTGAACAAGGATAACATTCACGCTTTGGATGGTTCAGCTATCTAACTCGTCCTAAATAATTATAAAATAAACTTAATATAATATGTGTCAGTTTCATGTTTCTATGTTTTTTTTAAGTATTACTATACCAAATGATCCCACCGCCATCTGATTACATGGTGATAATATAATTTTTATTATTTTGGATTGATTTATTAAGAAAACCAAAGAAACAAGCGCCTTTTTTATTTTTCTCGAACTAATATATATAAGAAGTCTTACTCAAGGTGTTCATTGCATTTATAATATGGGGATGAGTAACATGCAAATAGGAATTCACAAATGCTATGTTTGACAATTTCTTATTGATTTTCCATGCATATCACTGTCACAAAAGGTAACTCAATCATTCATGCGTAAGTGTTTATGCAAGAGAGTTGTGCTTTCTTTAATTGTGTTTGCTTTCTTCCATGCCACATTATTATTATTATTATTATTATTATTATTATTATATTATTATATTAGCTTGCTACAACCCTAGTTGTGAAAGCAGGATGGTATAAGCCCAAGGACCCTAACAGGGAAAAATATCCCAGTGAGGAAAGAAAATAAGGAAATAAATAAACTACAAGAAAAGTAATGAACAATTAAAAATGAAATATTATGAGAATAGTAACAACATTAAAGTCGATATTCATATAATCTATAGAAAGTGATTTATGTTAGCTTGTTCAACATAAAAACATTTTGCTGCAAGTCTGAACTTATGAAGTACCCACCGATTCAGTTACCTCATTAGGGAAATCATTCCACAACTTGTTCACATACATCTTCCACATTACCTTTCAGCGAGTTTTGCCTTACACTTTTTCAAGATATATATATGTATATATATATATATATATATATATATATATACATATATAATATATTATATATATATATATATATATATATATATATATATATATATATATATATATATATATATATAATATACATACATATATATATATATATATATATATATGCATATACATATATGTATACATATACATATCATATATATATATATATATATATTATATATATATATATACATTACATTATAATATATATATATAATATATATATATATATATATATATATATATACATATAATATATATACTATATATATAATATATATATATATATATATATATATATATAATATTATATATATATATATATATATATATATATATATATATGCCTTTTACACATTCTTCTTTTACAATAAATATTCACACAACTGCTTCATATTAGACAGTTGATCTACACGCCCTCCTCCTATCCTAAGTCCTCTGGTATTTGTATTACCTCCTCATTCAAAATCCTACCCTATGCTTTTCCTGGAATGCCAAGTAACGTTACGCCCCTATAATCCTAACGATCATCTGTACCACCTTTACCTTTGTATAAGGGAATGATTATTCCTTTCACTCATTCCTCCAGAACCTTTCTTCATCCAGACATACCTCACAAACCTCTTCGCCATTATAATTAGCCTCGTTATGTTCCCAGCAGTCA
>NC_090765.1:38369106-38379106 GCF_036898095.1 Palaemon carinicauda
ATATTACACATATATTACATGACAGCTGTTTCATTTGCAGACCATCCTTAAATATAATGACCTGGATATGAATATGAATAATTGAGTATCTCTTTAACTTTAGTCCGAAAACGATTTCTTTTCATATTCTTTTTGTTTGATGTAATTTGCTTTAATTGCACGTCGTAATTCCCAAAACAGAAGTAAAAAAATGTCTGTGTATAAATATACATATATATATGTGTGTATATAACACACATCTATATAAATACATTTATATATATGTGTGTACATATGATACATACATACATACATACATACTTATATAAGTATGTATGTATATATATATATATATATATATATAAATATATGTGTGTGTGTGTGTGTGTATGTATGTGTAAATGTGGGACTATTCGTCCACACAACTATATATATCTGTCTGTAACTATATATCTATTTATTTATCTATCTCTCTACCTGTCTATTATACATTATATGCATATCCATAAATTATGTACCCGTCTATGTGAAAGTACATATATATCACGTGAGAGAGTCACATATTTATCTATTTCGATGACATCAAGGAAACCTTTACAATCTTAATTTTGTGCTCATTTTCTGTAACATCGCCTTTCATAATTATATTATAATATTAATAACTTTTAAGAGTGCCAATCAATTTTTAGTAACTAAAATTCTGCTCATGAATATTTCACTATGAATTTGTTCAGTTTTCACTAACTATTTCCAATTGTATCTTAAGTGAAGCATGCATACCACTCACGGACACAATATATAAGTGTAAGTATGTACAGTATGTATATGTTTATGTATATATATATATATATATATATATATACACACACACACACTCACCAGGATCCCTGGACAGAGATTCAAGTTATACCTGTTATTGTAAAAACTGTATTTGATAAAGATAAAGTTATTAAGGGTATATACCATTATTGGAACGTGGAATCTCCGGTTGAAGATCTCCATTGTCGTGAGAGCAAGAACTTGACTGAAAATTCGTCCTTTATATAGATATGTAAATTTCTTAAAGCAAATAAATAGAGAAAGAACAAGTACCTGAATGACCTCGAGACCTAGGAAATAGCCATAGGAGACGTAGATTAATTAATTAGGGACATGTTTTCTTTAAACTTTTTAATTTGTTTATGGCATTTCCGTCTCATTTTGAATGCACCTTTTTTTTTTTTTTTTTCATGTGCACCAAGGTGCAGCAGCCCCCCGCTCCGTTTGCTTGTCTTGCCTGGATGCGGTTCATCATGCATGTTTCATGCAAAATATATTAAACAACTTTGGTCATGCATATTTTAAGCAGGAGTATATTTATTCTAATATATCAAAAGATGAAATATTCGTGCCACCTCGAAATCCATGTTGCGTGTGTTTGCTTAACTTTAGACTTGCATATTTATTATTTATCTTGGGCGAACTTTTTGAAAATAACCGAATTTAACTACGGAAAAGTTTCGTGCTGCCTTTTTTCACTCGATATGAATTAAGTGAGATTAACAAAATTTATGCCATTCTGGCTTTACTTAGAACTGCATTAATCGTCTCATAAAAAAAGAATAGTTTGTTTTTCTTTTCCATTTTTTTTATTTACATGCTCGTTGGATTCAAAGAGATGTGTCAGAATTAAACGCTTAAATTAATGAAACATATTATGATGTACAAGTTACATCCATTATATGTTTGGCAGTCGACGTTTTGTGTGTCTATATTTGATGTGATTGGTGTTGGCAACGAGGTCTTCTTTCCCCGTGTATAAACTTCGATCTTTTTTGATATCTTGAATATCTGTATTCGGATCTTAAATTTCAATATTCTTTTTTTCTATACAGGGAAAAATTACATGGAATAAATATTTCCCTTTCTCACCAATTTACAAACACACACACACACACACACACACACACACATATATATATATATATATGTATATTATATATATATATATATATATGTATATATATATATATATGTATGTAAATGTACATCATATATATTGAATTCCATATGTACTTGCATTCAGCTTATTTGAATAGATACACATTTTGCATATATTATATTTATGTATATATAATTATATATGTGTGTAAATGTACATCATATATCTTGAATTCCATTTATACTTGCACACAGCTTATTTGAATAGATACACATTTTGCATATACCCAGGGTCCAATTCTGCGTAGTCTCACATATAGAGTTAGCCCTAATGCTATCAGCCAGCAGATTGTATGTTAAAATTGCATTTGTGAGGGATGCTGCGTCCTCCGAGTCCTCTCATTCAATTGTTAATCATCATATTTCTGTCAGTGCATTATTCAAATAGAGAGAGAGAGAGAGAGAGAGAGAGAGAGAGAGAGAGAGAGAGAGACAGAGAGAGAGAGAGCTAGGTTTGCTTGGAATATTTCAGTTCAAATAAAGCTAAATATAGAGTTGTGGTCACCGCTGCAAAGAGGTCCGTTGTCGTTGTTTGGAAGGTGTCCCTTGTATTAATATGTATTTATGCATTTGCTTCTCCGACTCTGTGAATGGGTCCTGGAATACATAAATAAATCCATAAATGCAACTCCAATGGGCCGTATTGCCTCGGGGCGCGAGCGTGCTCGCCTCTTTATTGTTAGGGTTAATGTTCAGCCCTCTGTTTCAGAATGTTTCGAGGAGGAGGAGACGGGTAGCCTGGACGGAGAGACGGACAGACGTAAATCTGCTTCTGTCCTTCCAGGCTTTCTCCAGTGTTTCACCCCAGTTGCCTTAGAAAAGATGGGCACTCTACCTTTTTGGGGGTATTTGTCTCTATTACGTCAAAAAAGGTGAAATATCATGATAGACCCTGGTATGAGAGAGAGAGAGAGAGAGAGAGAGAGAGAGAGAGAGAGAGAGAGAGAGAGGGAATCTCGGTTTATACATAGCTCTCTCTCTCTCTCTCTCTCTCTCTCTCTCTCTCTCTCTCTCTCAGGAGGTTTTGACCGAATTGGGGGAGTATGGCCGGATTTGGAGATGACAGTTGGAGCTGACTTGTTCGAGATGTAGGACCATCTTGTGACAGCTATTCCCTGTCAAGGCTGAGCTGACAATACAACTATTTTGTTTGTTTCATTGGTCGATGCTCTCTTAAAAAGGCAGGGAAGGAGGGAGTGTTTCACTGTCGAAAGTTAAAGAGATATTTTGTGTCTAATCTTAGACTATATATTTTTTTTTCTCTAAAGGTCGATGGTACAATCGGTCGATGAATAATGACGAAACAACCTCGGCAGATCGTAATTTTCCCACGGAGAAATTATTTGCTAAATAACAAGAGAATTAACGTGTGAGATTTCCGTGTAGAGGGCTTAGAATATGTACAATTTTACACACAACCACACACACATATACATAATATATATATATATATATATGTGTGTGTGTGTATATATATATATGTATATGTATATATATATATATATATATGTGTGTGTGTGTGTGTGTATATATATATATATATATGAAAGAGAGAGAGAGAGAGAGAGAGAGAGAGAGAACGCACTTCAATTTTGCATTCTAAATTGCCAGCTAACTAACCAGTGAGATATTCGGAGGAGCATGGAAAGCCTCTCGATTTAGGATACGTTGGTAACCCGATGATGGCCCTGAGGACGCAGACTTCGAACTCATTGCAGCACCGGGATCCTGCCCTTCGTAGGAGGGAAAAAAGAAAAAAAGAAAAAAAAAAACATTTGCAAGATTCTTACACCGCCAGTTCAGGAATTATTACCTGAGTATGAAAGTGCAATTATAATCGTTATATTAGAATTAAACGATAGTTATAGGCATAAGTGGGCCTACATATAATAAATATTTAATTAAACTTGGGATATACCTTGGACCAAAAGCAACACACAAACGCACAGACACATATATACATATGATACATACACCCCCCCACACACACATTATATATATATATATATATATATATATATATATATATATATATATATATATACACCGGTGAATCATGTATTTTCTGATTCGCTAGTTTTCTGTTGAGGAGGTAAATGACTGTCCCAAGAACTTGATTAACTTGATTATCATCTCTTTGGATCCGTTGGAACTCGTCATGAGATTCTGTGAAGTTTGCTGGAAAAGCATTTTCATATTTCTATTATTATTTCGAAGTTTCCATTTATCAATATTTCTAATTAGTTTTGATGTTTCCATTTATTGCTTTATTTATTTCTTTATTAATATTTTTTATGTATGTGATTCCTTACTATTTTAGTATTTTCAATTGAGATTCATTGTTCAACACGTGTAGCTCTAACTAGAGACAAGGAGTAATGGATGAAACGACTGTCGGCTGAGAATAAACGGACTTACCTTGAGGATGAATAATGTTGCTGCAAGAGAATAGAAGTTACTTGCATCCGTAATTAATGCTATATATATATATATATATATATATATTTATGTATGTGTGTATATATAGATGTATATAAAGTATATGTGTATATATATATATATATATATATTTATGTATGTGTGTATATATAGATGTATATAAAGTATATGTATATATACATACATATATATAATTTATATATATATATATATATATATATATATTTTATATACATATATGTGTGTGTGTGTTTGTCGGGGTAGGTGTGTATGATGTGTGTGTATATATATATATATATATATATATGTATATGTATATATATATGTGTGTGTGTGTGACTGTTGTTTGTATTTTCAGGTATATCCTAAGACTAATTAAATATTCATTATATATAGGCCTACAACTGTCGTTTAATTCTAGAATAAATATTACAATTTCATTTTTATATTCAGGTAAGAGTAATTATGTAGACGGCACCCATCTTAAGAAAAAGATATCTCTCTCTCTCTCTCTGTCTCTCTCTCTCTCTCTCTCTCTCTCTCTCTCTCTCTCTCAGGGTAAAATGATTCATATATATATGCATGATTTGTTGATTATAGAAAGGTATATACATGAATGAAAATCATCATCATCATCATTTCCTACGCCTATAGACGCAAAGGTACTTGATTAGATTTCGACCGTCGTGTCTATCTTGAGATTTTGATTCAATACTTCTCCATTCATCATCATCCGCTTCACGCTTCATAATCCTCAGTCAAATAGGCCTGGATCTTCCAACTCTTCTCGTACCTTGTGTAGCCCAGTTAAATGTTTGGTGAACTAATTGTTCTTGAGGAGTGCGAAGAGCATACTCAAATCATCTCCATCTACCCCTCACCATGAAAATGGCTATTGTAAAAGTCATAAGTGTTTAGTAATAATCATACGTCTATATTCAGTAAATCGAAATTGCGAAAGAAAGAAAAATGCTTCTTACAGGCTGGGGCTACGTATTCCTTTGAAACAAAGCAACTGCATTTGTAGCCTGTGTTCATTTGTACATATCACTCAAAAGATTTTTTATTTCATGTTTGTTTCGTTCTGATATTACAAGAAAATTTTCCAAATACTTGCCGTTTGCACCTGTTTCATGTACTAGAATACTGCATGCCATTAAACTGGTGTGTAAACCCTTTCTCGGTTATATTTCACGGATATTGTATATTAAAAAATAAGAAATATTGATGGGGAGCGCGCTTGTTTATGTATTTATACGGTTACCGATATGTTTATTTTATGTATCTATTTGTATGTTAATCTTATGTATTTATTTATGTATTTGTTTTACGTATGTATTTATATATGGATTCTACATATTTATTTATATATTCCTTTTGGGTCTGTTTATATTATCTGAACGTTTTATACTTTCATATGCTGACTTATTTTGGTGTTATTTGTTAGTATTGATTATTCATGTGTTTAGTGTGCCAAGCTTAGCTCCCCCTACCCCAACTTTTCCGGACCCCTCCTCTCTCCCCCGTCTGTTCCCCTCCTTCCCTTTTCAAAATTATTCTGGTTTTCCATCGTTTACTTCTCCCCCATATTTTATCGGTTTTTTTTTTCATCCTGTTATACTGCTCTCTCTCTCTCTCTCTCTCTCTCTCTCTCTCTCTCTCTCTCTTAATTCAGGTTTTCCGTTTTAGTCTTTCCATTTCGTTCTCCCACTTTTTGATTTTCTCTCTCCCCTCCTTTTCTCTTTCCCATTTCCCACTTCTCCGTTTCTCCCCTCTTTTCTCGTCTTCTAAATATTTCCCACCCCCTTCCCTTTAAGCGTCCGTTCCCCCCGAGCAACCCCTCATATCCACCCCTCCCCTCAACTACTTCCCCCCTCCTCTTCCCCACCTTGCCATGCCACAGCCCACTTCAGGCCATCCTTTCCCATCCCCTACCTCCTCCCTCCCTGTCTTCCCCCCACCTTATCTTCAGAGACTGACAAAATCAATCGTCGCTTGGAAAAGTTTGAGGAGAAATATTTATTATGAATTCTCAGTGGAAGAGGAATCGAATAATTCCAATGTTTTGCAAGGCACTCACGGACTCCGCAGAGTAAGAAGGCAAAAATCGTAGAGATGGAAGCTGGGTTTTCTCATTAATAATATAATAATAATAATAATAATAATAATAATAATAATAATGCATATGAATATATTGATAATGTTATAATTATCAACACATTCGTTCTGTATTGACGTCAATTATCAATTATGATATGCAGGGATTTTACCACCTTCTCGCGAACAGTAGTAACTACCTTCAGCTGAAATATACCAGTTCTTACTGATTCCACATAGCATGTGATCGTATGTATATGCTAGAAGTAGATTAGTGATTCTACTGTATTATGGAGCAATGCCATTAGGAGACTTTTCATTAATATCTCTCTCAGTATATATAGAAAGATAGATGGATATATTCATATTTATGTGTACATATGTGTATATATATATATATATATATACATATACACACACACACATATATATATATATATATATATATGAGTGTATGTGTTTGTGAGTACCAAAGTGAATGGTATCCTCATTTATTCTGTTAGATGAAATTATACCAATTACCAGATACATGCTCCTAGTCGGCATAAACATGTATCAATATTTTGTTTATATCATTGCAACAAACACTTGATATTAAAAATCCGCCTTCAAGTTTTCAGGTCACAATCTCATTTCGCACTTATTTAAACGTTTCCATAAAAAATTCCCTCCTTAAAACGTTAGCTAAGTTGTATAAAGGAGTTAATGATTATTATTATGTACTTTTACCTAATGTCAGGGGAGTTTTTTGACATTGATTATGGCGGCATATGTCCCCACTTTTGTTATGTTCATCGCTTTTACTAAACAGTTTCTCCATATACTGTTAATCAGGCTTTTGTGATTACAGTTAGAAATTCTATTTGTTGAATAATTTGAGGAAGAATCTTCTTTTACTAAGACAAATCATGACATCCAGAACTCGTCTCCTACTAAAAAAATAAAGCCTGGCCTTCTGCATATCAAGTTTTCATAGAAATGAAGTGTAACTCTCTTCCTACTCTTTCATTTTGACGAATCTGTAGCTTTCCCATTTCTCCAATTGGAAAGTCTACACTTTTTGGCTCTTCTTTTCCAGGAGTCTGAGAGTAATCCTTTTGTGATTAGAATGCTTCTGTATCTCTTACTCCAATCCTCCCTAATCCTGTGCACTCCCCAGCACCTCTTTTGGGGGAGGTCAATGCCTTTGGGTTCTTGCAACTCCCGTGGTTGATAAGATTCTTTAGTATGACTTTTCTCAAACAATCTTGTTTTGGATCATCATGTCGAGCAGTAGCTGCTATTGATCTCTGTTCTATTCGTAGTAATGTCGATGTTTGATTGTTTTTGTTTATGGAATTTTGATATCTCTCAGAAAGGAGACATAGTTAGGCTTTTTTATCCGAATTTAGTGCTTGTAGTTTTATGTAACGTTTTAAGAAACACATTTATAGCTTTTTTGTAGCAATTTTTATGTTTGTTGTTGGTTATGGTGTAACAGTCTCTTCACCTTTTGTATAGATCGATAAGATGCACAAGTTGGAAGCAGGAATTCCTGGCACACCTCGCTCTGAGGAAGTGCACCCAGTCACACCCTTACTGTGCGGCGAGTAACCAAAAAGATAGTGTAAAGAGAGAAGAAAGATGTGGTGGGAAGGGATAAATATCTATCTTTTTCTTTTATAATATATCCTATTTTTTTTTCTATGTACTTCCCTTCATTTGATCTGGTTACATTTTAGTTTTCATTTGATCTGGTTACATTTTTGTTTTCATTTGATCTGGTTACATTTTTGTTTTCATTTTATCTGATTACTCTCTTATTTTCATTTGATCTGGTTACATTCTTGTTTTCATTTTTTCTGATTACTCTCTTATTTTCATTTGATCTGGTTACATTCTTGTGCCTTCATGCTTAAAATAGCTTCAGTACATTTCCAGAATGTATTATTTCAGTCACCCTGTGTTTAAATGAGACTTCATCTTCCTACTAGGTAGCTCAATGCCTGTCAGGCTGCCTCCTCCCTCAGATCGTATGTGGAGATCACTATCTACTGTTAAGCTTTTTACTTCATAACCCCAATTTTTTTCTTACTCTTAAAATCTTCGTTTTTTTTCTTTACTCTTAAAAACTTTCTATCTTGGTTAATTATTTCTTTTTTCTTAATTTTTCAACCTACTTATTCCTGGTTCTTTGGTTGTGACTGAATAAGACATTTATTTTTTAATGTTATCGTATGTATGTGTGTTTATTTATATATATATATAGATATATATGTGTGTGTGTGTGTGTGTGATTATGATAATATATATATATATATATATGTGTGTGTGTGTGTGTGTGTGTGATTATGATAATATATATATATATATATATATGTGTGTGTGTGTGTGTGTGTGTGTACATAGGTATATGTGTGTGTGGACCTTAGTATGCTATCTTTTGTTCATATTCTAACCTGTTTAGTCAACCGGAATGAAGTGTTTTAAAGAAAATATATTTAAAAATTCTTATTACTGAATTGTATGATGCACATCTGTAGTGAGTATCAACAGATGTTGTACTCAGAAAATAACTTTCAGATGAATGATTGATAATGAAATAAAGATAATAATAACGATCGTATGACGAAATTCCTGCTTATATAAGCGACACAAGGCTTTATAATTACTAATATTAATCCTATTTATTCCATGTTTTTTGTGGGTACCAGTGTATTAATATATTTTTTTTCTAGTTATAGCCTATTCATTTATTCATTACATTCATTTTAAGATTACCAATCGAAGTTACACCATTAATGGTAAATGGTATTATTGATAATTGCAGTATTATCGTTAATAGGTAAAATAGCAGTCGATACTCTACGTAATTTACTATTGTACCATTGTAATAATGTTTATAAACTCAGTTGATATATATCACAACTATTAATCACTATTATCCTAGTACAGAAATTGTAATAATGTTAATAAACCCAATTGAAATGTTTACAATAATTAAAATTTTAGCAGTAGAACTATGTTTAAGTCAGCAGGTAGGCCTACCAATTAGAAAGCAAAACCTAAATAAGTAGACAGAAGGTGAAGAAGAGAGATCATATTTGATAGGAGTCCAAAAGACAAATCGCAGACATTCTGAGATGTTCTCCCGAACTCCTCCCAAAATAAATATCTTTCCCGTGGTCATATAATTAACAAATTCAGATTTGGTATTTTTACTTGTCATCCGGGACTTTCTCTTACTACCTGGTGGTAACAGGTGAAAGCCAATCACGCTCCACGCGAGGATGCGTCGACCAATAGGAGTCCTTCTTGGCTCGAATGACCTTCGGATGTTTACAGTTATGTAATGTTATTCCACTTGGAACCCCGAAGGCAGGTTATGCTATACATCAGTTCATGTCGAAAAGATATTCCAATAATCCTTGTTTTCAGAAGGATGGTAATTGGATGTTAAAATGTACTTGCTTGTACACATGTGCATTGATGTATGAAAGCTTATGCTTAGATACACTGTGTCCTG
>NC_090765.1:38384106-38386606 GCF_036898095.1 Palaemon carinicauda
AGGAAAGACAGCTCATCTCTTTGGGTTTCAACTCCAAGACTCAGAACGTGTTGAATATCTATTCGCATGAATTAGAGTCTTATTCAAATTTTTATTTATTTAAGGTTATTCATATTTATTCATTCAAATAGTTTAGCTTATTTTTTCCTGTAAATGCAACTCCATTCGTCTGGACTAGAATATTATTCATATGTTATTTTTTAAGGTTATTAATTTTTATTCATTCAAATAGTTTTGCTTATTTTTTCTGTAAATGTAAATCCATTCGTCTCGACTCGATTCTTATACACATGTTATTTTCAAGGTTATTCATATTTATTCATTCAAAAAGTTAACCTATTATCTTTTTCTGTAAATGTAACCCCATTCGTCTGGACTCGAGTATTATTCACAGGTTATTTTTTAAGGATATTCATATTTATTTATTCGAATAGTTTAATTTTATATATATATATATATTTATTTATTATATATATATTTATATTTATATTCATATTTATATA
Source organism: Palaemon carinicauda (assembly GCF_036898095.1). Lineage (NCBI taxonomy): Eukaryota > Metazoa > Arthropoda > Malacostraca > Decapoda > Palaemonidae > Palaemon > Palaemon carinicauda. The sequence continues at coordinate 38,384,610 of NC_090765.1, forward strand.
TAAATATATATATATATATATATATATATATATTTATATTTATATTCATATATATATATATATATATATTATATATATATATATATATATATATACACATATAATGTTACTCCTAATGCTCTCCCGCAAGTCAAGTACAAACAGTCATTGATTCTATATGTTAAAAAGATTTTGCCCCTTTTTTTAGCTCCTCTTATACAACGTAGCACATACGCGATAAATGGAGATTCTAATATGACTCATTCCTGATTCATCAATTGCAGTGTCTGTGCCCTTGCCATGTACACCGAGAGAGAGAGAGAGAGAGAGAGAGAGAGAGAGAGAGAGAGAGAGAGAGCCTTTTGCTATATATATATGCGCGCGCTGACAGATTCCACGTGATGAGAGTCACGTGGCTTAATGTGCAATTCTATAAGTCTCGTTGGACGGCAGATGAGCCTAACGAGATCCGTGATGCCAATGAAAGGTAAATAGATTTAACGAGAGCTCAAAATTCAATGAAGGGGAAATCTGTTTATCTCACTGCGAACGCTTGATCAGTATAACGAATGACATTAGTGTACCGAATTATATCTGGGAATGATATAGAGACGCGTTTCAAATATGCGTTAGTGGGTGAATGGTATTGTGTCGAATGTCGTTCGTGGGGATTCTCTGTATTGTTTCTTAATATTTAACTTATGGTTTTATTTTATATACATACTTACATATATATATATATATATATATGTATATATATGTATATATACTATATATATATATATATATACTATATATTATACATATATATATATATATATATATATATTCGGACACGCTCAGCGGCATTGCCAGATGTATAACTACTCGGTCTCTCCCCATCCCATCAGGTAGGGGTAGAGAGAGTGGTCATACCATGGTAAAAGGGGAGTTTGATTGCAATTGCATGTATATATCTAAGTATGTAGCCGCCTTTTTTGAGAGTAGTCATACCGGGGTAAGAAGGTTTCCGATTCCATTAGTGTGTATGTCTATCTAGATATTTAGCCGCCATTTATGACGGGTCGCGTACACTATTATAGTAATATTACTCTTGAGTTTGGCGTTTTTATGCGTCAAGTCTGGATTTTATGAGCGTTTCTTTACATGCGTGTAAAATATAGAAAATGATTGTTACCTTATAGCTAGGAAATTGTGATGTACAATAAAGAGGTAGAGAAATGCAGCTCATGGGCATCACGAATTGTCATTAGTTTCTTACCCATATACAGCCAGTGGCCCATCCCTTGTCCCTTTATTGTTGCCTTTATATATGGTGATAATGTGCCTCAGGCAAACTCTCTCTCTCTCTCTCTCTCTCTCTCTCTCTCTCTCTCTCTGAGAATTTTGAAATTGAACTTCATCTGTATTCTTCATCATGTAGAATTTTAGCCTATATTTCTTTAAAAGAAAATGTTTTTAAAGACCTTCCACTTTTAAGTAGATTATTCAGCTCTTGCTGATATTCATAGTCTAGGTGGTTTATTTGACGTTTCCTTGGGGCAAATAACCTGTCCTAGAAATGTGGGTCCCATGACAGCTCGTGCTTATCTCAACTTCCATTACTTTACTCTGATAAAAACTCATATTTTTTTTTTGTTAGTTCTTCAGTGTCTTGAGTCTTCCATCATCAATAGACAAACTCCCATTTGTGTAATGCTTTTAAACATGCACTCCATTTGTAAGCGGTTGTACTCGTTTCTACACGTCGAGAATGTGCATTATTTCAGTCTTATGTGAGTAGAGTTACTTTTTATTTTCTATAATATGGATTTTTTGTTCGGGGAGGAGAACATCCTGATACAAGGAAATCTTTCTCTTCATCACTGAAATTTATCGGTTGACCCGTAAGATTGTTATACATACAATCTTCCAGATTGTCTTTCTAGCTATTGACATTTTTTTAAATATTTGATCCTGAGTCATTCTTACATTCTCAAATAATTTATTATCCCTTTTTTAAAATTTGCATCATATTT
>NC_090765.1:38409106-38411606 GCF_036898095.1 Palaemon carinicauda
CCACTTTAAGTCGATAGATTTTATTAGTATCTGCAACCTCACCCTCTTGTGATCTAGGATTGAGAGTTTGGAGGACCTGTAGGTCTACCTGTTGAGTCCTCAGCAGCCATTACCTTGCCCTCCCAGATCCTAGCTTGGTGTAAAGGGGGTGAGGTTTGGCACCGATCATATGTACAATATATATGGCCAGTCTTGATCATATGTACAGTATATATGGTTGGTCTTGAGCTTATGTACAGTATATATGGTCAGTCTCGATCATATGAACAGTATATATGGTCATTCTCGATCATTTGTACAGTATATATGGTCAGTCTCGATCATATGTACAGTATATATGGTGTCTCGATCATATGTACAGTATATATGGTGCCTTGATCATATGTACAGTAAATATGGTCAGTCTCGGTCATATGTACAGTATATATGGTGCCTTAATCATATGTACAGTAAATATGGTCATTCTCGGTCATGTACAGTATGTATAGTGTCTTGATCATATGTACAGTATGTATGATCAGTCTCGATCATATGTACGGTATATATGGTCAGTCTCGATCATATGAACATTATATATGGTGTCTCGATCATATATACAGTAAATATAGTCAGTCTCGGTCATATGTACGGTATATATGGTGTCTTGATCATATGTACAGTATGTATGGTCAGTCTCGATCATATATACGGTATATATGATCAGTCTTTAGGGCAGTGTCATGTCCCTCGTCTCTGCCATTCATGAGCATTATTTAAACCTAATCCATATCTTATTCTGCTATGTTGAGTTTTAAATAACAACAAACTGCTACTGACAAATTATTGTTTTTGATTTGGTGAAAGTAACTATACCTATGACTGCTTTATCGAGACCTTCCTGGCCCGTGACCCAGTTTACTGTATTTCAAAATTTCTAGTTTTTGTTGTTGATGTACAACTGTATTTTAGGTTTTAGTTCCTATGGTATTTTCAGTATCCCAACTTCAGTTATATAGATGAGAATAGCCTCTACATTTCATTATTATTATTATTATTATTATTATTATTATTATTATTATTATTATTATTATTACCCTAGTTGGAAAAGCAGGATATTACAAGCCCAGAGGCTCCAACAGGAAAAATAGCCCAGTGAGGAAAGGAAAAAAAAAGAAAATGAAATATGGTAAGAAGAGTATCATTAAAATAAATGTGTACCCTCAAGGAAGATAACTCTAACACAAAACAATGGAAGACCATGGTTCAGAGGTTATGGCAGTACCCAAGACAAGAGATGAATGGTTTCCTTCATATATTCCAAAGTTAGCATTCATAGACGCATTTTCTTCAATATTTTTAGTAGAAATCATAAAACTCTCCCTTTTTCTCGTATTCTTTGACTCATGTCTGCCTTCAGCTTGCCATCAATCACAATTAGATAACGGTGTAGATTAACCACTTCATGCTTCCATATACCACACATATATACTTTATTATTCTCCCTACATAATATTCTATTGACAGTCGTAACACACACTTTTAATTCTCAATTTAAACTTTCTCCACTTACAAGTAATTCCAAATTATTTTACTTGTCTTTGTAGCTCGCCTACGCTATTACTGGCTAGCAGTGTAACAGTTGAAGACATCAATCCATCCACCATTCATTTTATGACCACTTTTCGTATCTCATTCCTTTCTATGAAGACGATATTCACTTAAAAAGACATGACTCACATTTGTCTTTGACCCACTTCTGTAACAAACCATTCACGCACCTCCCGCCAGATGTGAGGTACGAATCTATTTTATTGCGCTAAATTGTTTGTTGATTTAATATGTATATATATATATATATATATATATGAATACATATATATATACATATACGTATGTGTATGTATATATACATAGATATGTTTTTATATAAAGGTTATATCGACACACACACATATATATATATATATATATATATGTATGTATATATATGCATATGTACGTGTATATATTAGTATATATATATATATGTGTGTGTGGTGTGTATGTATGTGTGTGTCATGAAAGTAGGTAAAATAAAAGCGTCAAGCACAAACTTCTTAAATTACAGATAGCATGCCACAAAGGTCGCTTAATATGAAAACCCTGTGTTTCTAAGGTCTTGATGCATTATCTATTAAGACAGAGAATCAAGAATTGGACATATTCAAATACCATGTAAATAAGCTTATTAATCTCATCCTCCATCGATCAAGATCTTCAACACGTCACCACTGTTTTTTTTTTGAGGGGACGTTACAAAGTATGTGAATGACTGATTATAGTTTGCGTGATGTTACTTGTTAGCATACCAAAAAGAAGGAACTCGTTTGCATTAATTATTTGGAAAGGTGTATTTATGACAAGGTATGTTGTTGATTTAGGCAGTTTTTTTCCCTAGGTACTCCTACCTCCATATCCTCTTCCACCATGCTCCCTTAAATTATGTTCGTACTCTTTCGTTACCTTCTCTCTTAATTATCAC
>NC_090765.1:38413629-38418629 GCF_036898095.1 Palaemon carinicauda
ATAGGATTTCTCAAAAACTCATTCGGTAATATTTTATGTTACCAATGTTTCAAGTGAATTATCCTTAATGTCATCGATAAAATTACAATGGAAGGACTCTCTCTCTCTCTCTCTCTCTCTCTCTCTCTCTCTCTCTCTCTCTCTCTCTCTCTCTCTCTCATTACTTCTCCAATAACTGTACATCATTCCTTATCAATTTCTTAACATGCACACTCATGCTTTGGTATTAGTATTTTTGAAATCGAATATTTTCAAGCATTAAAAAAGACAAAGTTATTTTCAATATTTTTGTCTTAATGAAGCCATCTTGCTCACCGTTATTGAAAATGCTATCAGTAGTTGATAAGATTTCATTTATAATATCGCGCTTGTGCCTTTTGTTGTCGCAATCCCAAGGTTTCTTATCTAAAAAAAATCTTTTGTCTTAATTTTTTCTTGCTAATGTACTCGTTCTGTTTATAGATAGTAAATATATTTATATTCTGCACATCTAAATTATATATTTTATATAGAAAATATCTTTCCTCCGTTATCTCTGTGATTTCAGAGGGCAATAAACTTGTGGACGATTTTTTTTTTCGGTTTAAAATTAAACCAAGAATTTTTTTTTTCAACTGGCCGTTTGTAGGTTATATTAGTTATTTTCCTTTTCTTATTCTACATTTACATATTGCTACTAGTATCATTGAACTCGTCGGATTAATAAGAATATTTTAAACTTAATTTGAATATTAATTTATTTTATATAAATCATATTCTACTATAATACATGACTTAATATTCTTAGTCTGGAAGGTCAATATCATTACTTTTACGTACCGTACCAACACAGGCCTCTTTCCGCTATGCAGTTTTTACTTAGGAGTTATTGTAGCCTGTTGGAAACTCATTTGGACTGGAGTTCGAGCCCCCACTTTAAGTCGATAGATTTTATTAGTATCTGCAACCTCACCCTCTTGTGATCTAGGATTGAGAGTTTGGAGGACCTGTAGGTCTACCTGTTGAGTCCTCAGCAGCCATTACCTTGCCCTCCCAGATCCCTAGCTTGGTGTAAAGGGGGTGAGGTTTGGCACCGATCATATGTACAATATATATGGCCAGTCTTGATCATATGTACAGTATATATGGTTGGTCTTGAGCTTATGTACAGTATATATGGTCAGTCTCGATCATATGAACAGTATATATGGTCATTCTCGATCATTTGTACAGTATATATGGTCAGTCTCGATCATATGTACAGTATATAATGGTGTCTCGATCATATGTACAGTATATATGGTGCCTTGATCATATGTACAGTAAATATGGTCAGTCTCGGTCATATGTACAGTATATATGGTGCCTTAATCATATGTACAGTAAATATGGTCATTCTCGGTCATGTACAGTATGTATAGTGTCTTGATCATATGTACAGTATGTATGATCAGTCTCGATCATATGTACGGTATATATGGTCAGTCTCGATCATATGAACATTATATATGGTGTCTCGATCATATATACAGTAAATATAGTCAGTCTCGGTCATATGTACGGTATATATGGTGTCTTGATCATATGTACAGTATGTATGGTCAGTCTCGATCATATATACGGTATATATGATCAGTCTTTAGGGCAGTGTCATGTCCCTCGTCTCTGCCATTCATGAGCATTATTTAAACCTAATCCATATCTTATTCTGCTATGTTGAGTTTTAAATAACAACAAACTGCTACTGACAAATTATTGTTTTTGATTTGGTGAAAGTAACTATACCTATGACTGCTTTATCGAGACCTTCCTGGCCCGTGACCCAGTTTACTGTATTTCAAAATTTCTAGTTTTTGTTGTTGATGTACAACTGTATTTTAGGTTTTAGTTCCTATGGTATTTTCAGTATCCCAACTTCAGTTATATAGATGAGAATAGCCTCTACATTTCATTATTATTATTATTATTATTATTATTATTATTATTATTATTATTATTATTATTACCCTAGTTGGAAAAGCAGGATATTACAAGCCCAGAGGCTCCAACAGGAAAAATAGCCCAGTGAGGAAAGGAAAAAAAAGAAAATGAAATATGGTAAGAAGAGTATCATTAAAATAAATGTGTACCCTCAAGGAAGATAACTCTAACACAAAACAATGGAAGACCATGGTTCAGAGGTTATGGCAGTACCCAAGACAAGAGATGAATGGTTTCCTTCATATATTCCAAAGTTAGCATTCATAGACGCATTTTCTTCAATATTTTTAGTAGAAATCATAAAACTCTCCCTTTTTTCTCGTATTCTTTGACTCATGTCTGCCTTCAGCTTGCCATCAATCACAATTAGATAACGGTGTAGATTAACCACTTCATGCTTCCATATACCACACATATATACTTTATTATTCTCCCTACATAATATTCTATTGACAGTCGTAACACACACTTTTAATTCTCAATTTAAACTTTCTCCACTTACAAGTAATTCCAAATTATTTTACTTGTCTTTGTAGCTCGCCTACGCTATTACTGGCTAGCAGTGTAACAGTTGAAGACATCAATCCATCCACCATTCATTTTATGACCACTTTTCGTATCTCATTCCTTTCTATGAAGACGATATTCACTTAAAAAGACATGACTCACATTTGTCTTTGACCCACTTCTGTAACAAACCATTCACGCACCTCCCGCCAGATGTGAGGTACGAATCTATTTTATTGCGCTAAATTGTTTGTTGATTTAATATGTATATATATATATATATATATATATATATATATATATATATATATATATATATATATATATATATATATATATATATGAATACATATATATATACATATACGTATGTGTATGTATATATACATAGATATGTTTTTATATAAAGGTTATATCGACACACACACATATATATATATATATATATATATATATATATATATATATATATATATATATATATATATATATATATATATATATGTATGTATATATATGCATATGTACGTGTATATATATATATATATATATATATATATATATATATATATATATATATATATATATATATATATATATATATTATATATATGTGTGTGTGTGTGTATGTATGTGTGTGTCATGAAAGTAGGTAAAATAAAAGCGTCAAGCACAAACTTCTTAAATTACAGATAGCATGCCACAAAGGTCGCTTAATATGAAAACCCTGTGTTTCTAAGGTCTTGATGCATTATCTATTAAGACAGAGAATCAAGAATTGGACATATTCAAATACCATGTAAATAAGCTTATTAATCTCATCCTCCATCGATCAAGATCTTCAACACGTCACCACTGTTTTTTTTTTGAGGGGACGTTACAAAGTATGTGAATGACTGATTATATGTTTGCGTGATGTTACTTGTTAGCATACCAAAAAGAAGGAACTCGTTTGCATTAATTATTTGGAAAGGTGTATTTATGACAAGGTATGTTGTTGATTTAGGCAGTTTTTTTCCCTAGGTACTCCTACCTCCATATCCTCTTCCACCATGCTCCCTTAAATTATGTTCGTACTCTTTCGTTACCTTCTCTCTTAATTATCACCTTCGCCAACGAAGATGGAAGGAGGTTATGTTTCATCCCTGTCTGTGTGATTGTTTGTTAGTGAACAGCTTCATGGTCACATATTAATCGTAGAGTAATGAAACTTGCAGGGATTAACGGTTATGTAAAAGCTGGAAATGATTAAATTTTGGAAGGTCAAGGTCAGGATGAGCAAAACGTCCATATCACATAATCAGCCATATGTTTGAACATCCTTGTCACTGAGAATTCAAACTTAGTCCATATTTGAGTGTATGAAAATCCAGGCCAATTAGTACATGTTAAGGTCAAAGCTCAAAGCCAAGGTCGAGAATTAAGCTGCCGCGGCGGAGGTCTGCGCTCTACTGAGTGCCCCCTCTAGTTCTTTTCTGTAATCAGATAGCCGTCTCTCAGTTCTTTTTTCACGGTATGAAGGAACGGCGAAATATTAAATTGAATACATAGAGAATTAGTCCCGTGACTTTTTCTTAAACTTTGTTCGAGCTGGTACGTATACATTAGTTGGGTCAGCTGGTGGATAGCAGTTCAGGATCGAACGGTGCCAAGAAATAAGTCCCCTCTCTTAGTAGTAATATAAAATTGAATGCACACTTTTCATTTTTTTTTTTCTGACATATTGTTCATAATAATGATATTGATTTTCATAATTTCGTAGGTATTCTTACTAAACATTGTAAAATATCAAGGTTATTTTTTTTCTTACTCAACTAGTTCGACATATAATTGAATAAAATAATCATTGGACCATGTGATGTGATAAGCTCGTAAGCTTTAATGACAGTTGTGATCCGGATTTGTTGCTCATTTACAATCCAGTATAATTTTCCGTGTTAGGAGAGAGAGAGAGAGAGAGAGAGAGAGAGAGGAGAGAGAGAGAGAGAGAGAGAGAGAGAGAGAGAGAGAGAGATTGAAGGTGACGTTACTCAATCCTATAGTGCGTGTGAATGACCTTTTAATCTCGCCAAGACAATATTTCGGAAAGCTATTGGAGTTTTCCATAGTTCCAATGTCTTTTTTAAGTTTTATGAGATATATCTGTCCTATTTGGAGGATAACTTCCTTGCTGCTATACCAGTCTGATTAAATCTATTACATCCGTCAGCTTATACATAGAAAATTTTAACTTCGCAGTCCTTTATGGTTTTTCAAATGCCAATAACATTTGAGCCTTATATAATATGATTACCGTATTTCGCTGCCATACTCCTTACTTTAATATGTTTACTATATATATATATATATATATATATATATATATATATATATATATATATGTGTGTGTGTGTGTGTATATATGTATGTGTGTGTGTATATATATATATATATATATATATATATATATATATATATATATATATATATATAATATATATATATATGTATGTGTATATATATATATATATATATATATATATATATATATATAT
>NC_090765.1:38426129-38428629 GCF_036898095.1 Palaemon carinicauda
CACAATGATTCACACTGGCTAACTAGTTACTGTTATGCAACAACAACAATAATAAAAGCAAAGATAAATGCATCCTTTCTAATCCACTGCAGGACAGAGGCTTAAGACGTCTTTATTGATGTCTGAGGTTTGTTCAGTTTCCATCACCACGCTGGCTAATGAGCATCGGTGATGGTTGGAAATTTTCGTCTGATCACCCACAGCAAACCAACCTAGTATGGGTGGCCTTGACTCGTACAGCTTTGCTGATCATGGCGATACACAAATCCTTTCACCACGTTACGGTATCCCCACTCAGAAAGGGAACTGTTATGAAGTGCACAACAAACATTAATCTTGTGATAATAGGATTTATGATAGTACCTACTGTTCACTGATAAAATGCTCTACTGTCATCGGAAATGGGGTACAATTTGCTCGCTTCTTTTGCCCTGGTACTGTCAGATGTCCCAGACATTGCCGAAAATGGCTAATTGTTGGCCGCCTTAATGTTTCAGACTTAAGACGCTAAGATGGTGGTGTTACATCTTAGTTATTTATGGTCGTCGGGTTTTTTTCATTCGGTTTTTAATCTTCTTGAAACTGTGAGTGAAAACAGGCATAAACTCTGGGGAAAAAAAAAAATAAGTTTCTGGTCTGAGACCTGTTGTAGTATTCATTCTGCTGTGGGTGTGTATTCATTGACCATGGTAGTTGTAATGCTAGATACTTTAGTCAATCATTCTGTAACTACAGTTTTTGTCTCGGAAGGAAAGGGATTATGATATATGATAAAAAGATTGGTTGTTTCGTCATTTTTCTTAATTGATTTTCATCCGTTTTTACGTTGAAAATTATTGCAATCTAGTTACGATAAGTAGTTTTCCATGATAAATACTAACTATGAAATCACAATAGAAGAATGTTTCTGGTTCTTGGAACTGTAAGCATTAGTTAGGTATCTTAGAATCAAACTAAGATTTTAAAAGTAAAGTCAGTTCTGCTATAAAGAAATATGCTGCAATCAACGAGACAACGGCCAACAAAATTAGGAGAAATCACAGATTCACACAATTGTAATAATCAAAGGACAAATTGATTGATGGCTGGAAGTCTTAGGGCTGATCACGTGATTGCGAATTACCGAAACAAAGAGTGAGATGATAAATGAATGAGACATAACGTCGTAACAGTACTTACTAATGTATTTGTTGATTTACGAAACAATGCTACAATCTGCGCACGCGCACGCACGCATGCAGGAAATTTGTCTTTCTCCTTGAAAGTGATCTTATTGTTCAATTCCCAAAGTAAATATGGTAATAAACCTGATATCGATAGATCCTGTCTTTTTGAGCCTAGCCGGATTTTGGGTTTTGATCTATTCTGGTTTTTATAAAAACATATATAAGATGAGAAAAAATTCAGTGATAATATAACACCAAGGATGCACTATCATATGCCTGATGTATATGAAATAGATGATGAGTTTTTTATTTCTTTTATGAGGTAGCTTTGGAGTATCGAATATCTTTTTGCGAGTAATTGCAAAAAATACTTAGTTTTACAAATGATGTCTTAAGACATAACTATAGTAATAATACTAGAATATTTTTTCTATAGTAATGGTAATTGAACGTATAAAGCACAGGCAATTAACGTTAAGTTATTCAGTTTCAGCTTCGTTACAATGTAACCTCAAATATATTTTTTATAGTTACGAAAATCCTCACTATCATGTGGGTGAGGGAAATTTCTACCAACTAATTTCTCAGGTAAATTTAAAAAGTAAGAAAAAATATATATAATATTTACCGAATTAATCTTATCTAAACACAGGTAAACCACTGGCTTATTTAGAACCTGGTTGCGATAACTACCAGACTGCAAAGGCTATGTCTTCAGGTAACAGCTGATTTGCTAAGAACAGAAGAATCGGCGAACTGGTTCGAGTGGAAGCTATCCTTCCTTACCACGCCAGTATGTTGATGCGTATATTTTAGTCTTTGTAAAATAACGTACTATGATAGCATTAATTAACAGGTACTTGAGAGCCAATGGTAAGCTTCTATGAAGAAAATATAGACTGTAAGTGCACGTTACAACATAGTCAATATTTCTTGAAACAATTTTACATTTTACAGAAGACATGTTCCCTTGAAACAATACCACGCCTCTATGTTGTACAGTTGGCTTCATTATTTCTGGTACACTTCATGGGAAGCTAGGGAGACATCAGTGTACCGGATCAATGAAGCCAACTGTACCATCCTGCTATGCCTGATAGAAATTGGTGAAAAACGTCATTTTACAGCAGGCAAGTTTTCTTGAAACAATACCACACTTGTATGGCGTACCATCCTAGCTGATAAAAGTAGAAGAAAACGTCTTTCGCTCGCTTCTAAGCTACGTATTGTGATCAATTGACGACTGATAGCATTCCGCTCAGTTACAGAGAACGAATCGGTTTCCGCTCCCCCCATTCACCAATCCACCACCCCAAAACCACCCTACCCCCAAT
>NC_090765.1:38436129-38473629 GCF_036898095.1 Palaemon carinicauda
GAAGATTGTTAGTAAATCCACATATATATATATATATATATATATATATATATATATATATATATATATATATATATATATATATATATATATATATATGTGTGTGTGTGTGTGTGTGTGTGTGTGTGTGCGTGTGTGTGTATATATATATATATATATATATAAAAGACTTTTCAAGGATTTTGTCTGTCGTCGTATGGAAACTCTCTATAAAAAATGTTACTTACGAAATTAGGTCTTGTGTTACGGGGTCCAAAAAAAAAAAAAAAAAAATATGATGAAACTGAAGCTCTGTATCCGCAAACATGGACAGATTTCAAAGTGCTTTGGGAACTGTTAATTAATTTACCGGCCAACGTATCGAAATTAGCCTTCAGTAATGCTACATACTTTGCAGGAAGTTGGTTAATGGACAACTTTTTAAAATTTTAATCTCCCTTTGTATTGATCATTGAGGTGTGCTTGCTGTATCAGCTTTGTGTAGACATTTTTTTTTTTACCACTGACCAAGTAATAAGTTTACTTATGTATTTTGAAAGAACGTGATTTATTATTTTGGATTTTTCTATTAATGCTTGTATCTGTATGGTAGAATTGAGTAAATATACGACTGAATTAATGATGTTTCGGCAAAGATCACGGCTTGTTAAATATGAGTAAAAACAGAAATTGGGGTCGGTTTTATTGAAATTTTACAATTATTATTATTATTATTATTTTTATTATTATTATTATTATTATTATTATTATTATTATTATTATTACTAAAATGGGTTAAGAATAGGTTCATGGATTCATTTGAGGGAAGAGAATTTGGTAGAATGAAAAAACAGGAATTGCCAAAGACGATGAGGTTGGGGATATACACCAAACAAAGGTTTGTGTTTGGTCTTATATGTTTGTAAATATTTGATAAGACTTTTTAATTTCAGTTTTGGTATTATATGTTTGTAAATATTTTATAAGACTTTTTAATTTCAGTTTTAATCCTAAACACAAGAATTGACAAAAAGATATAATTATTCTTTTTGTCAATTCTTGTGTTTAGCCTTGTGTAATGCCAAGGACGATTGATTTTTTTTCTTGTGCTTTGCTGTTGTTTTTCTTGGTTTCATCTGTGAATTGGAATACTTTAAAAGAAATGTCTTAGCCGTGCATGCAGGATGAAAAAAGCTGTAATTTTCATGTTTTCGTTTGATCTATTTTATGAAAGCAGGTAAAGGTAATTGTACATTTTTCCGTGCATTAGATACGGTAGGAAGATCTAGGTAGTTAACTCAATAAACGTTTTATAAGTGTAATATCTGTCCTTTGAGGCTTACGGCTTATCACGAACGAAAATGCAAAATTGCCATATTTTACAATATGCTTTTTATATAGTAATGATGCAAGCAGTGCTAAATTTGTCAAAACATCAAGAATGTTTTATTCGACGCTGGTTACGATTCACGAACAATTACGCTGACTTTCTCTCTCACGAAGTAAACAATTTTAATCATTTCGATTTCTCTCTCTTCTGCATCCACACTACAATGGAGATATTTTTAGCGGCAGATAAATAGCAGAAGGTGAACAAGAATTTTATACAAACATTAATGAATTACATGACAACAACTATTAGAGAGAGAGAGAGAGAGAGGAGAGAGAGAGAGAGAGAGAGAGAGAGAGAGAGAGAGAGAGAGAGAGAGAGAGAGAGAGAGATTTTGAAATACCTTCGTATTAAATCCTTTGATATGATATTTAAATTTACTTTAGGAAGAGCTCAGTAACACTGAATTATTCTTACCAATAACAGTTGGCATGGCTACGATTTCCCACTTAACTGTTTATCTGTCTTGAGAAAGTCAAGTCCCAGAAGATCTAGCTCCGAGTTCACAGTTTTGGGCTCAATGAATGTCCGTGAAAAATGGATCTAACTGCGAGAGGAGGCTGGTGTTTACGGCTCAGGTGAGACCGATACAGTGAAACGGCGATAATTATTAATTAGGGGAAGACGTTGAGGCCTTCTTTTTTTTTACACCATAAGCATCTCAAACTTCTCCCGTCTCTATTCTCCTCACCCCCTCCCTCCCCCTTTCTCTCCTCCTCACCCCCTCTCCCTTTTTCTCCTCCTCCTCTCCCCTCCCCCTTTCTCTCCTCCTCCCCCCTCCCCCTTTCTCTCCTCAACCCCTCCCCCTGTCTCTCATTAATACTATTCCTCCAAGCTCATCCCCAACCCCTTCCCGTTTCTCTCCTCCTCACCCCTTCCCCCATTCTCCCCTTCTTCCCCTTCCCTATATGAGGAACTCCGGCAACAGGTTGCGATTTATGTTCTCCAGATTTGAACTAATTTCTTGTCTGATTTGTTATTTTTCTTTTTTCGCTCCTCTTGTATTTAGTACTATAGTCAATTCTTTTTGGTGAGGCAGATTTGCACCGACTCGCAGGGGTGCCCTTTTCGCTCGGAAAAGTTTCCTGATCGCTGATTGGTTGGACAAGATAATTCTAACCAATCAGATAGCAGGAAACTTTTCAGAGCTAAAAGGGCACCGCTGCGAGTCGTTGCAAATGCGCCTCATTAAAAAAAAAGTTGAGTATAGTGTACGCGACCCGTCAAGAATGACAGTTAGATATCTAGATAGGTATGCACATACACGCAAACACACCTCTCTCATCAGGATATTACTATTACTTTTTCCCTGCTACCCGAGGGGCGGGGAGGGACCGAGTAGTTAAGTCTGACAATGTCGCTCAGCGTGACTGGATGTGTTATATATATATATATATATATATATATATATATATATATATATATATATATATATATATATATATATATATATATATATGTATATATATATATATATATATATATATATATATATATATATATATATATATATATGATTACTGTATCCTGGACCTTAAGGTTCCCTACATACATGAATTTTACCATTTTATTAAGTTACGAATACAATCTAAAATCGTAAAAAGCTTTAATTTCTTAAAAATACTTTCCAGGATTGAAAGCTGTGATTCAAGTCCTCTTGCCACCTCGGTTGTCAGGGATGAAATGAAAGTTATTTAGTTTTAGAAAACACGGAATCCTGCATATTCAATATATGCATATAGGTTTTTTTTTTTTTTTTTTTTTTGCACACACCCTCTTCTGCTCGTTTGCTTATGCATTCATATGCTTTGTGATAAAAATATGCATGCGCGTGTCCATGCATCATGCTTTGCGTGATAGATGTTAGTATGTATGGACGTAGAGCCGCATTGATCGATAGGTCATTACTAAACCGATCAATAAATTCGTATTCCCATTTGGTTGTTGCTATGGGTTTTACATAGCATAGGTTTAAACTTTTATGTTGTACATTAAATTCAGTTATGGAGAAGTAATATGAAATATGAATAATAACTAAGATCTCTCTCTCTCTCTCTCTCTCTCTCTCTCTCTCTCTCTCTCTCTCTCTCTCTCTCTCTCTCTCTGAAAAGTCACTTTGACAGTAAAAGGTATGAAATGTATATCAAATAAATGAATAAGTAAGATGTAATAGGATTAAGTGAAGACAAAAATATCCCTTGACTAAAATAAATAGAAAAACAAATAATCATTTTAAAACCTCATTCGTGTTTGTAAATTTCAGCGCACACCTCTTCAACGTTACGTTATGTATTCAAGTAATGTTTAGCCATATCTTAGGGGGATGTTCCTTTAACATGCTCTTTTGCTGGTCTTTTTATTCTTCTCAAAAAGAACATATCAGTTTTGTAAACATTCAAATAACATTTTACTGTAGTTAAAAAGAAAAAAAAAAACACAGCGTTGTAAACATTAAAATCACATTTTAGTTTTGGGAAACTTGCGTATGTAATGTCGAATTTTCTTAAAAGCATTTCTAATGATTAATTACAATTGGTTTCGATGAGAATTTAATCTTTCCTTCAAAATATAAACAGTGGAGAGCTTACTTTATCCACGGCAAGCAAAAAGTGAACAGTAATATAGAATAATTTTTGATTACCTATATAATATAAATCAAACTAATATAAAAAAAAATAGATTAATGGATATGGAAAAGGGTAAAACAAACCCAAGATAGAAAAATAAAAAGGAAAAGAAAATATCATAGCTGATAAATAACATAAAATTAGAATAAACAAAATCGAGGCTAACCTTATAAAAGCAAAGGATAAGACCAAAATTAGGAAAACCCAGAAGTGCGTTATGATCGAAGGTACAAAATAACGTGAATATATAAATGGGTCAAAACATGATGTTCATACGGTGAAATGTTAAAAAAAGGACAAAGGTCACAATTATCTGAAATCAAAATGACCTAAAACCCCCCGCCCCCCAAATAAAAAGATTTTTTTTTTTTTTTTTATGTAATTAAAGGCAAACCTGAGATGACCAATATCAGCAAAAACATGAGATTTTTGTAATCGAGGATAATTGATAAGACGAATATCAAAACTAGCCAAAACAAGTACTTTCTGTAATGAAATGCACATAGTGAGAAAATCAAAATCAGCCAAATCAAGAAGAATTTTATCTAATCAAAGGAACAATATAAGATTAAGATTGAAATTAACTAAAACTCAGTGCCGATATATGGGAGGCTTATCAACATGTTATCTGATAGCGTTATCACGTAATTCGAGAACCATACGTCGATCTTTTTACGGTGGTCATAGATATTTTATTAAGTAAGAAATGTTTCTATGTAATACAGCATGTATATGTATATAATTGTATGTTTCTGTGTCAATATATATATATATATATATATATATATATATATATATATATATATATATATATATATATATATATATATTATATATATATATATGTATATATATATATATATATATATATATATATATATATATTTATATCTATATATATATATGTATGTATATATAGAAATATATATATATATATATATATATATATATATATATATATATGTATATATACACACACATATATATATACATATATATATATATATATATATATATATATATATATATATATATATATATATATATATATGTATATATATATATATGTATATATATATACACACACACACACACATATATATATATATATATATATATATATATATATATATATATATATATATATATATATATATATATATACACATCTTTTTGAGCAAGTCTCATGTGATGAAATAACAAGTAGATAGATTGCGAGATAAATAGATAGATAAAAAGATGCCTGCATGCGCATGCCTCGTACGTATGTAAATGAAATTTTCTCTAGAACCAATTCTTACAAAAAGAATTACCTTTGATATTAAAAACACCCCTGATAAGAAGAACGAAGGAAGTAGCCTTTTTTCCCTAAACGAAGAAAGGAGAAACTTTTTCCTGTGGCCTTATTCTCTCTTTCGTCTCCCTCTCTTCCTCCCTTCTTCTTCTTCTTCTTCTTCTTCTTCTTCTTCTTCTTCTTCTTCTTCTTGTTTTATTGGTACGAAAGTTGGCTTTCTTCTCTCGCACTAACATATGCATGACCGATCCCTTGGTTTGCTAGCCATGAATATCACATCGAAATAAAGTGCCAAAGGGAATCATAATGCCTCGGTATTATTCGCCTGAAAGGGTTTTCTTTAAATACAAACATTGTTGTAAATACATGAGAGGCTTCTCAATGAATACGGAAATTGCAGGCGGGCCACAAACCATAAATATTTCCTATAAAACTGCGAAGAAGTTGTTCTTTTTCATTTTTTTTTTATCCGTTTGTTATAGGAGACTGAATGTTTACTTAAGAGTCTACATATTGTGGTCTTTGTATTTTGGTCATGGTCATATATATATATATATATATATATATATATATATATATATATATATATATATATATATATATATATATATATATATATATATATATATATATATATATATATATATATATATGCACATACATACATACCTATATACATACATACATACATACATGCATACATTAGAGTATGTGGCCCGTCAAAAATAACGGCTATTTATTATTTAGCCAGAAATGCACACACATGGACACGCACCCCATCTAGCCAAGGTATTACTACTCTTCTTCCCCCCCCCCCCCACTATTCGAGGGATGGGGAGAGCTGATCGTGACCGGAAATATATTTATATATAGAGAGAGAATGTTCATTATTACATAGGGGAGATGTGTACGTACGTATATATGTCGAAAATAACTAACAGATGTCATTTGACTTATTCTTTTTTATTATAGGTTTCAATCAGGGTCAATTCCATTTCATCTTTTCCAGGTCCCCTAAATAATAAAGAAAAAAAAATGTTGACGTTAGTTAATGACATCAGTTTTACTTTGATAGTACTCTTGTAGCCATCACTTAACTTGAGATAGAAATACGTCAAGTATCTTAGCATCACGCCACATTTACTTTCTCAATGAAGTGTTTCAATGGCTATATGGTGATTAACAAATGATCATCTGAACTGTGCTAAAGGAAGTGAAATATTTTGAAGGATTCAGTTGTTTGCATCTTGCATAGTTATGTTCTTAATATTGTTGTTTCCTTTGGAATTTTTTTTTCTATTTTGTTCTTTTTTCCTCTCATTTATCGGTGGAGGAAGTACGCATAAAATGCTGTACTTTCAGTCCTAAATTATATTGTTTTGCTGGTCCATTTATTGTAACATTACTAGCCCACGCCTGAAATGAAGGAAAAGATGGGAAATTCATTGTACCCAATCTTGAAGGATCTAATTGTCCCTATTCTTGAGAGATGGAAGATTCATTAAGGAAAATAGCATTACGCCAAGAATATTTCGTGGCTTAGTAACAGAGGAAAAGAAAAATTTACCTCTGGTTATAGCCTGAAAGTCTAGAAGAGTTGGAAGACCAAGGCCTACGTGGCTCAAGGACTATGAAGCGTGAAGTAGATGATGAATGAAGTATTGATTTAAGAGTTCAAGATAGAGGCGACTGGCTAAACCCAGCTGTGGCCCTTTGTGTCAATAGGCGTAGGAGATGATGATGATGATGATGATGATATATATATACTGTATGTATATGTGTATATAAATATAAATATATGTATGTATATATGATAACTACGTATGTATTTCGATATGCATATATATATATATATATATATATATATATATATATATATATATATATATATATATATATATGTATATATATATATATATATATATATATATATATATATATATATATATATATATATATATATATATATATATACTGTATATACTCATTGGCAGATTTGGGTTGTGAGTATTCCTTACACAATCCACCACAACCTAACTTAGAGAACGAATACTTGCATTAATAGGGAGATTCAAACAAATCGGTTTTTTGTCTTTGTGTCTGTGCATACTAACCATACACACGTTTGTATATGGTATCTGTATGCTGTGTGTGCAGAAGGAAATCGAAGCGTTAAAATTGAAAATAAGTGTTCTTTAATATCAATAAGGTAGTTTCCAGGTGTTCTATATAGTAAACCACTTATAAGTAACTGAAAATAAAGTTGTGAAACTCAAATCTCCAACATAGCAGGCTAAATAATTTTATTTAATATCCTTTATTTTAGTTTTCAACTGTTAGCTTACTGTCAATTTAACCCTTTTGATGGATAACTATAGAATTGATGCGATAGGAGATAGGTTCTAGAGGGAATAAATTTAGATAAGATATGAGGAATATGATTGACATTATTCAAAAGTTACAGAGGAGTGTTAATGATTGTTTGTATTAATAATATATGAACTCCTCTAATACTTGTGTTGTCAGTATTATTTATATATTAATTTGAACCAGTGACTATGAGCCAGTATTCAATTCGAATTACTTCAGAATTCTCAATTTTGTCACCGATGCAAAGGCTTGCGGGTATTGTGTTAATTTCCAGTGATTACAAAACCTCGAGCTGATCACGTACTTTAATAATCATTATCACCATCTCTGTTGTAATAATTGTCTTTAGGTTCTTATTTTGTACAATATGACGGCAGTTAGTCGGGATATTATATATTGGTAATAATCGCAGATGTGTTACATAATTACTTTTCACCTTGAAGTTTAATTACGAAAGCAGATGATGATCAAACGGATTTCATATGATTTTATCTCGTAAAAAAAAGTTGAAAGCAGCAAGGTAATCCTGTAGCATCTATAAACTACTCACTGTTTTGAGAAGAGGGACAAAGTACCTTTTAGCAAACTTGCAGTCTCTCAATGCCTATATTTTAAGACAAGGCACAATGTGACCCTTGTAGCCTCCCATTGTTTTAAGATGTGAGATAAAATAAGCCTCTGGTAATCGTGGTCTCTTTCTTTTGTAAGATCGGCGTCAATGAAGTTGAATGAACTTAGATGTCAGGAGGCCAGATAACTCATAATCAATCAATCAATCAATCTTTTTTAAGATCAGGTACAAGGTATAGTTGGCTTCAGGAATTTCGATACACATCACTCTAAGCGAAGGAGACACGCGGTAACAATGGTACGATACAAAGGAGGTTTTTATAATCATAATAATGAGAATATGGTGATTGATGTTTCACTATAATGCGCATGATCTATAGAATGATATTGTTATTTAATCATGATCAGTTTTCCATTTGGTGAACGTCATTTATGGCGCAGAGGGCTAAAATCACTTGCGACAACACCACTTGCACTCACTGTACAGCCTCTACAACATTTACAGCGATTCTAGAAGGCTCAAAACACTGACAGATTTCCCTCATAAAGCATCTACAATGTTTATAACGCTTCCAGAAGGTTAAACCACAGGTTATCACACCACATGCACTCAGTGCACCGACTTTACAACGTTTATGACGCTTTCAGAACACTCAAATCACTGGTTGTTCTTTCCTTAGACAGCCTCTTCAGATGTTTCCCAAACAGGGTTCAAACTTGAGCATGTGGTCATTACCTTAGATGCCGCTGATTTTTACTTTAGATTACCTTAAAGCATTTCCAATATCCTTAAATTTGAAGGTAGTAAAATCGACATTACCTTACAAAAATCATTACCATAAAAATTACTTTGAAACCATGGAAATTACCCCAAACTAAGTAATTACCTTAAAAGTTAATACACTTGAAACCATGCACATAACATAAAACTATGGTATTTACCTTAAAAGTTTAAACTCATCTCCTAAAGCTTGCTGTGTTGTGTACCAAAAACCATGGTCCAAACTGTACCTAGAGAAAACTTGTAACCTCCCCCTGTTTTGAAACAAGTCACAGAGTAAGCCTATTTCAGTTATATAGTCTCTGATGTGAGGGGGATACCTTCTCCAACCTTTACAGATTTTCCGTTTCAAAAAGTGTGTAAGAGAGTCATTTACCAACATTACAGCCTTTATCAGTCTAAGACATTAGGTACCTTTAACAAACCTGTTGCTCCTATTTTTCTTTTGAGACGTTATTCATATTGAAATATAACCATTATATACCATAAGGTTTTAGAAATCGATCCTTTGCAATAAGATTGCCTTTATTAGAAGCTTTCTGACCTTGCAAATTTATAAGCTTTTTGATGTTGGTAACCTTTATTTCAGTTACTTAGCTGATAATGTTTCAAGGGAAAAACTCTACATGATTGTACATATGGGTAATATTTCATCTGCTTCAAATAGTTATAACAAATTTTGGTCGATCTCTTGGTGTTGGCGATGTATTGTTTTAAAATTTCAGTGTGAATCTTTTTTTACAATGTAAAGGAAATACTCTTAGGATTTTAGTCTGTTTGGACCCTTCGATGAAAATTGTTAGGGGGTTATTTAGTAATTTCAGGACCTCTATGGGATGTTAAAATCTCACTTTTCACTTGTCTGAATTTTAAGAAAATTTCTCAGAACCAAACGACAGATTTAACTGGAGAATTAATATATATATCTGTTGTTGCAGCAAATGGTGGAGTGGAAGCAGATGTACGTCAGAGAGTGAATGAAGATTGCAAATTGTTGGGGACAGTTAAGGGAGTAGTAAAAAATAGAGGGTTGGGCATGAATGTAAAAAGAGTTCTATATGCGAAAGTGATTGTACCAACTGTGTTGTATGGATCGGAGTTGTGGGGAATGAAAGTGACGGAGAGACAGAAATTGAATGTGTTTGAGATGAAGTGTCTAAGGAGTATGGCTGGTGTATCTCGAGTAGATAGGGTTAGGAACGAAGTAGTGAGAGTGAGAACAGGTGTAAGAAATGAGTTAGCAGCTAGAGTGGATATGAATGTGTTGAGGTGGTTTGGCCATGTTTGAGAGAATGGGAAATGGCTGTCTGCTAAAGAAGGTGATGAATGCAAGAGTTGATGGGAGAAGTACAAGAGGAAGGCCAAGGTTTGGGTGGATGGATGGAGTGAAGAAAGCTCTGGGTGATAGGAGGATAGATGTGAGAGAGGCAAGAGAGCGTGCTAGAAATATGAATGAATAGCGAGCGATTGTGACGCAGTTCCGGTAGGCCCTGCTGCTACCTCCGATGCCTTAGATGACCGTGGAGGTAGCAGCAGTAGGGCATTCAGCATTATGAAGCTTCATCTGTGGTGGATAATGTGGGAGGGTGGGCTGTGGCACCCTAGCAGCACCAGTTGAACTCGGTTGAGTCCCTGTTTAGGCTGGAGGAACTTAGAGAGTAGAGGTCTCCTTTTCTGTTTTGTTTCATTTGTTGATGTCGGCTATCCCCCAAAATTGGGCGAAGTGTCTTGGTATATGTATATATATATATATATATATATATATATATATATATATATATATATATATATATATAATTATATATATATATATATATATATATATATATATATATATATTTATATATATATATGTATATATATATATATATATATATATATATATATATATATATATATATATATTTATACGTACAATATACTTATATATACAGATATATATATATATATATATATATATATATATATATATATATATATATATATATATATATATATATATATATATATATGTAAAATTTTATTTGAGTGACAAGAATGAAACTTGTAAAAGGAGAGAGAGAGAGAGAGAGAGAGAGAGAGAGAGAGAGAGAGAGAGAGAGAGAGAGAGAGAGAGAGAGAGAGAGAATAAATCGATTGAATTGAGAAAGGGGGGCGAGGGAGACGTGAGCAGAGAAAAAGGCGCACAAGCAAAATATAACATGAAAATATAAATTCCTCGAGAAATTCTCGCATAAAAGAGGATCTCTTCAAAAGTGGCGTATTTACAGACAGACAGATGTATTGATAGATCCAAACCTTTGCCTATTTGTGTATCAAAGCAAAAATAACCTTTACCGAGATAAAATCCTCGAACAAATACTCTCATTCTCTTGTTAACTATGCAAATGAGACTTTTTATATACGGCACCGAAAAGGAGAGTAATGTCAACTTGTTAATTATTTCGGCTTTTTTTTTTTTTTTTTTTTTTTTTAACAAATAATCTTCTGAATATGCTACATCAGGGAGAATGGAGTTTGCTCGGGTGTAGCTCTATGAATATCTCATGATTGTAAAGAGCAGAAATTACTATGTATATTTTGTTTGAATGATTCATTCCATCTTCTGTTTTTTAAGGATGAAGGAATTTTTCCTTTTATTTTTTTTCTACCCTCTGCTTAAAGAGCTGGACTTGGGAATGTCTGCTTCCAAACTCTCTCTCTCTCTCTCTCTCTCTCTCTCTCTCTCTCTCTCTCTCTCTCTCTCTCTCTCTCTCTGGAAATATTTGCTTTTGCATCTACATATAAATTCTTTGTTTTATGAAAGTCGCGTAGTGGTTATCGGTGTGAACTTTCGGATGCAGTTTTTTTTTGCTCGGAATTTCTTTCTTGTGCTGAGAACAGTTTTTGTTTTCTATTCTTCAAAGGTTGCCGGTAAATGTGAAAGTAGCATTACCACATTCTTTTAGCTTTTTTAATGCTTTTATTCGTTGATAGACTTTGATATCTTATACATTGGAAGTGTCCTTCGCTGTTTGCTATTTATATAGCAAGGATGTTGCCATATGGTTTGATATTTTTAAGTTAGATTTGTTCATTCACTACACTTTAAAAAAATCGTAATTATACTCGGAATTTTTCCTTAAAAGTATACTGAACTCAGATGTATTTTAGTAAAATACAGACGAACGTAATTTTACCATACTTTGTTATTATATTTTACGGGTTGCTGACCGTAACATCACTCCTTAACGGCAATATATCCGTTTTTAAAACGGTATATGCCTGACAGCATTTATTCTAGGATTTTTTACCGTTTTTTTACGGCAAATTTTTAACAGTGTAGTAGTCCCTTCAAGAATGTAAGGGGTCAGAAAAGGACAGAAAATACACGAGGTTTGAAGTTGTAGGATAAAAAAAGGGATTATTGAGAGGATAGTCTTTGTAGATAATGGTCTTTGTGTAATTCATATGATTATTACTTCGTACAGATAATGATGATAATTCTTATGAATAGTTTTACTAATTTCAGGATAAGTGACTTAGGGTAATGAAGATGAAGATGTTGATTTTGATTGCAGGGAAACAGAAAAAAGATCAGTCAGTCACTGTGTAATTTCTCTCAAAAGTAAATTCAGTATGGACCGTGTCTGACATTGCTCATGTTTATCATTTTGAAATAAGAATTTAATATATTTTTAGAATAGACCCGAAAGAAAATAGAAATATACCTTAATAGAGATTTTATTTCTTTTTTCTTTTTTTTTTACTCAAGGCTGCGAAGAGCAAAAAGAGAAGCGGTGTCAGTCCCTCGCTCACTTATGAATTGGGAACATTCCAGGAAAGAGTAATCGTTCTATTTATTATATGGATTTCTGTTCCAAATTTCTTATATATATATATATATATATATATATATATATATATATATATATATATATATATATATATATATATATATATACATCTTAGAAAAAAAGGTAAAGTGAGAAAGAAGCAATTCCGAAAATACACTAAATTATATATATATATATATATATATATATATATATATATATATATATATATATATATATATATATATATATATATATATATATATATATATACAGAGATATATATATATACAGAGAGAGAGAGAGAGAGAGAGAGAGAGAGAGAGAGAGAGAGAGAGAGAGAGAGAGAGAGAGAGAGAGAGGCGTTGGAAAGCGGTCTAGTGAAATGTGGAGTCATGGCAACATTGGGAAATCCGTTTAAATTCAGGTCCCCTATCCTATCTTTCATTTCTGGCTGCGTTGTGCATAGTAAGATCAAGAGAGACAATGTAATCAAACTAATGATACTGAAATCACTCATCTCACTCTTGATTGCAACATTGGCTTACTCGATCGTCAGAAAAAAACAGAATAGTGTAAGAAAGTTGCACGTAAATATCCACTCGAGTGTCCTGACCACTATCTTTACTTTGGAAATGAAATAAAAAAAAATTGGAGGTAGAACTTTATAATCAGTTCTTGCTGAATATTAGTATGGAAGCAGTAACGTCCCTGACTTGTGAATGCCAGACTGGGGTTCGAGTCCCCCTCCTACCTGTTAGTTTCTTCGGTCACTGCAACCTCGCCATCCTTGTGAGCAGGATCGGGCGTTAGGGGGAGCCTATAGGCCTATCTGGAGCCTATAGGCCTATCTGCTGAGTCTTCAGCAGCCACTGCCTGGCCCTCCTTGGTCCTAGCTTGGGTGGAGTGGGCCTTGGGCGCTGATCATGTGAGTATATGGTCAGTCTAGACTGCATTGTCCTGCTTTATAGGGCAGTGTCACTGTCCCTTTCCTATGCCATTCATGAGTGGCCTTTAAACCTTTAAAATATACTTCGATCGCACGGAGTTACGTAACGAATCCAAAACTCAGCTGACAAGAGGATGTTTGATAGGGCAGTGTCACTGTCCCTTGCCTCTACCATTCATGAGTGGCCTTTAAACCTTTAAAAGATAAGTCGATCGCAAGAAGCTTTACATAACGAATCCAAAACTCAGCAGACAAGAGGATGTTTGATAGGGCAGTGTCACTGTCCCTTGCCTCTACCATTCATGAGTGGCCTTTAAACCTTTAAAAGATACGTCGATCGCACGAAGCTTTACATAACGAATCCAAAACTCAGCAGACAAGAGGATGTTTGATAGGGCAGTGTCACTGTCCCTTGCCTCTACCATTCATGAGTGGCCTTTAAACCTTTAAAAGATACGTCGATCGCACGAAGCTTTACATAACGAATCCAAAACTCAGCAGACAAGAGGATGTTTGATAGGGCAGTGTCACTGTCCCTTGCCTCTACCATTCATGAGTGGCCTTTAAACCTTTAAAAGATACGTCGATCGCACGAAGCTTTACATAACGAATCCAAAACTTAGCAGACAAGAGGATGTTTGATAGGGCAGTGTCACTGTCCCTTGCCTCTACCATTCATGAGTGGCCTTTAAACCTTTAAAAGATACGTCGATCGCACGAAGCTTTACATAACGAATCCAAAACTCAGCAGACAAGAGGATGTTTGATAGGGCAGTGTCACTGTCCCTTGCCTCTACCATTCATGAGTGGCCTTTAAACCTTTAAAAGATACGTCGATCGCACGAAGCTTTACATAACGAATCCAAAACTCAGCAGACAAGAGGATGTTTGATAGGGCAGTGTCACTGTCCCTTGCCTCTACCATTCATGAGTGGCCTTTAAACCTTTAAAAGATACGTCGATCGCACGAAGCTTTACATAACGAATCCAAAACTCAGCAGACAAGAGGATGTTTGATAGGGCAGTGTCACTGTCCCTTGCCTCTACCATTCATGAGTGGCCTTTAAACCTTTAAAAGATAAGTCGATCGCACGAAGCTTTACATAACGAATCCAAAACTCAGCAAACAAGAGGATGTTTGATAGGGCAGTGTCACTGTCCCTTGCCTCTACCATTCATGAGTGGCCTTTAAACCTTTAAAAGATACGTCGATCGCACGAAGCTTTACATAACGAATCCAAAACTCAGCAGACAAGAGGATGTTTGATAGGGCAGTGTCACTGTCCCTTGCCTCTACCATTCATGAGTGGCCTTTAAACCTTTAAAAGATACGTCGATCGCACGAAGCTTTACATAACGAATCCAAAACTCAGCAGACAAGAGGATGTTTGATAGGGCAGTGTCACTGTCCCTTGCCTCTACCATTCATGAGTGGCCTTTAAACCTTTAAAAGATACGTCGATCGCACGAAGCTTTACATAACGAATCCAAAACTCAGCAGACAAGAGGATGTTTGATAGGGCAGTGTCACTGTCCCTTGCCTCTACCATTCATGAGTGGCCTTTAAACCTTTAAAAGATACGTCGATCGCACGAAGTTTTACATAACGAATCCAAAACTCAGCAGACAAGAGGATGTTTGATAGGGCAGTGTCACTGTCCCTTGCCTCTACCATTCATGAGTGGCCTTTAAACCTTTAAAAGATACGTCGATCGCACGAAGCTTTACATAACGAATCCAAAACTTAGCAGACAAGAGGATGTTTGATAGGGCAGTGTCACTGTCCCTTGCCTCTACCATTCATGAGTGGCCTTTAAACCTATAAAAGATACGTCGATCGCACGAAGTTTTACATAACGAATCCAAAACTCAGCAGACAAGAGGATGTTTGATAGGGCAGTGTCACTGTCCCTTGCCTATACCATTCATGAGTGGCCTTTAAACCTTTAAAAGATACGTCGATCGCACGAAGCTTTACATAACGAATCCAAAACTTAGCAGACAAGAGGATGTTTGATAGGGCAGTGTCACTGTCCCTTGCCTCTACCATTCATGAGTGGCCTTTAAACCTATAAAAGATACGTCGATCGCACGAAGTTTTACATAACGAATCCAAAACTCAGCAGACAAGAGGATGTTTGATAGGGCAGTGTCACTGTCCCTTGCCTCTACCATTCATGAGTGGCCTTTAAACCTTTAAAAGATACGTCGATCGCACGAAGCTTTACATAACGAATCCAAAACTTAGCAGACAAGAGGATGTTTGATAGGGCAGTGTCACTGTCCCTTGCCTCTACCATTCATGAGTGGCCTTTAAACCTATAAAAGATACGTCGATCGCACGAAGTTTTACATAACGAATCCAAAACTCAGCAGACAAGAGGAGGCAGTGGGTTTGTTGCGCATCAATGGGGATATTACACCGGAGAGGCTCGCATCCATTTAGAGAGGTATCGATTGCCATGAATATATATCGCGTCGGGCAAAGATCGCCTATCTTGTACCACCCTCTCCTCCTTCTCCTCTTTCCGGCCGGAGATCTCATAGAAAAGATTAGATGCGAAATTTAAATCCATTTATGGGATTTCTTACTGAAGGAGAGACCATTGAGCGCCGTCGTTACTGGAAGTAATGTTAAATTGAATGGCCAAAGTATGTTGAATGATGAGTAGTCGGGTTTCGTGGAGTAAAGAATATCATAAGACTCGAATAATCTCTCGTGTTTTCTCAGGCAGTATGTACTATATATATATATATATATATATATATATATATATATATATATATATATATATATATATATATATATATATATATTTATATTTGTATATATATACACGTATGTATATATATATTATATATATGTGATTACATATTTACATATATATATATATATACATATATATATATGTGTATATATATACATACATATATATATATATATATATATATATATATATATATATATATATATATATATATATATATATATATATATATATATATATATATATATATATATATATATGAGTG
This sequence comes from Palaemon carinicauda, assembly GCF_036898095.1. Taxonomy (NCBI): domain Eukaryota; kingdom Metazoa; phylum Arthropoda; class Malacostraca; order Decapoda; family Palaemonidae; genus Palaemon; species Palaemon carinicauda. Next base: position 38,452,938 of record NC_090765.1, read on the forward strand.
TGTGTGTATATATATGTGTGTGTGTGTGTGATTACATATATATACAATTCTCTTTTTAGTTTAAGTTTTCATTGGTCTATCTCTTATGAAAAGAGTGACCCCATAAGAAATACAGCACAATGGTTACTTCTCCATTCATTCCTAAGTACTAAATAGTGTATGAACCTGTACAATAGAATCTCTAAAACATAAATCATTTAAACATCCAAAGTAGGCTCATCAGAATAGCTGTGTACCTCTTGCACTCACTTAAACATTCATTTCTATCTTGCATGCCATTCATGTACTTTTATCTTTGTCTATGCTTATTTTGTTCTCATTACTTCCGAACTATACTCTGTTCAAAAACCAGTATTCGTTCATTCTTTCCACATCCCATTACTCGATACACACACACACACACACACACACACACACACACACACACACATATATATATATATATATATATATATATATATATATATATATATATATATATATATAATGTATATTTATATATATATATATATATATATATATATATATATATATATATATATATATATGTCTGTATGTATGTATGAATTTGTATATATATGTACATGTGTGTGTATATATATATATATATATATATATATATATATATATATATATGTGTGTGTGTGTGTGTGTGTGTGTGTGTGTGTGTGTGTGCTTGTTTGTCTGTATATATATATATATATATATATATATATATATATATATATGTGTGTGTGTGTGTGTGTGTGCTTGTTTGTCTGTGTATATATATATATATATATATATATATATATATATATATATATATATATATGTGTGTGTGTGTGTGTGTGTGTGTGTGTGCTTGTTTGTCTGTGTATATATATATATATATATATATATATATATATATATATATATATATATATATATATATATATATATATATATATATATATAATGTGTGTGATTGTGTGTGTGTGGAGTATGTATTTTATATGAACACCTGAATCAAATGTGATCGCGCAACATCCGTTGAAGCAAGGTTTCCACCGTTATATTTAGGATATTTCCAACTTTATTCTAAGCTTCAGAACGTATTAGGAATATGTAATTGTATATTAGGAAAGTTTTATATTTAGATGGTAGTTTTTGTCATAGAAAATTTTGTTGTCGAATGTATTCCAACTTCAGAAACATCGGAACTTTATACATTCTTTTTATTTGGTAACCATAAATTCAATTAAGTCGAATTACATTGTTTATATGTAGATGACAGACTGACATTTCGAAAAGCGGTATGGTGAGGTTTCATTGCCTCTTTTTTGACAAAGTTGAACAAACTTTTATGAACGGGTTAATGAGGAAATGAGTGAAATTTCTTTCCTGAAAGTTCCGATGATGTGAATATCTTTTAAATATGGATTTAAAGGTCATAGATCAGTAATGTTATTGGCGTTATGCCTTTTATTTTCCGTTTCTTGTTATTATTATTATTATTATTATTATTATTATTATTATTATTATTATTGCTTGCTAAGTTACAACCCTAGTTGGAAGAGCAGGATGCTATAAGCCCAGATGCTCCAATAGGGAAAATAGCCCAGTGAGGAAAGGAAACAAGGAAAAAATGAAATACTTTAAGAACAGTAACAAGATTAAAATAAATATTTCCTATATAAACGATAAAAACTTAACAAAAGAAGAGGAAGAGAAATAAGATAGAATAGTGTGCCCGAATGTACCCTCAAGTAGGGGAACTCTAACCCAAAGGTTAAAAGGCCGCTCAAAAGTGGCAGGGGAAAGGGACAGTTACATTGCCTTATCAAGCAGGACAAATGCCCGAGAGATTGACCAAGCCCCCTGTCCACCCAAGCTAAGAGCAAGGAGGATCAGGCAATAGCTGTTAATGACTCAGCAGCTAATCCTATAGGCATCCCCAAACCCCCAATCCTTAGTTCACAAATGGTGAAGTTGCAGTGACCAAAGGAACTAATGGGTTTGAGCGGGACTCGAACCCTAGTCTGGCGATCACCAATCAGGGACGTTACCACATAGGCCACCACAACCTTTCGTGAGTAGTTTTAATAAAGTCGAGTAAATAAGTTACGTGAATGCTGCTGTTCACGTAATCAGTTTAAATATCTTCATTATTTCTTTTCCTCGATGTGCTATTTCCCTTGTTGGAGCCCTTGGGCTTATTGCATCCTGCTTTTCAAACTAAGGTTATAGCTTAGCTAGTAATAATGGTAAAAGTTATCCTTTGTTGATAATTCCTCCGCTAAATACTTAATGTGTATCCGAACTTTCTTTCAGTCAATGGTGTGTACTCTTTATTCATTCCGGACATTTTTATATCCATTACCAACTACAGTTAATTTTATGTTTGAGGAATAACGCATTATTTGCCTTACATAAGCTGAACTCTTGTTAAACAGTAGGTCTTTCGTCTGAAAAAAAAAAAAAATATTAGGATCTCTTCGTCACGTGATTTAAATCGCCTTGCAATTACTTTAGTGAACATTTTTATTTTCATTATGGAAGTACATTTGAAATGGGAAGGAGATTCTTTTTTTCCAATTAGTATGAAATTTACTCAGTTATTGTCCTTTATTTAGGGTTGAAAGCAATATGAAATTGCCTTGTAATTTAAAAGCAAAGGTGAAATGCGCTTATACTACAATCCTTAAATATGATAAAATATTGAAATAGATAACATAAAACAGCCAAATTAAAAGTTTTTCCCTTGTTGTATAATAGTATGAAACATTATACTAACTTGGATTAATTTTCGAATTGTTTTTTCAATTAATATTATTGTTGCTAATATTTTGCATTCACTTGTAATTAAAGATTCCGTCATTATGAATGTCATTAACTGAACAGAAGTTATTCAATCTAGAACATTTGAAAGAAGACAATTAAAAATTTTATAACTAAAAAAAACAAATTAATGTTTTAGTTACTTATAAATAGAGCATCTTTTTAATTGCTAGTATTTATGTTTTAACGAGGAACATTAGTATTGATTTTTCCATTCATTCGATATACCTAAGAACCTTTCTTGAGATTTATGAATTAAACCCATACAAGTATATTTTGAATATATCTCACCCAGTAGCTAAGTTTGTCAAGAAGAGTATTTAGTAATTAGATAAGCAACAGTTGATTCTTAGTAGCTATTCGAAAGAAGTAATCGAGTCGACTAAAATAACTAGCAACTTAGTCCAGGTGGTTTAATAAGCAATAAGCAACAAGTCACTATATTTATATATATATATATATATATATATATATATATATATATATATATATATATATATATATATATATATATATATATATATACATATATGTGTGTGTATATATATATATATATATATATATATATATATATATATATATATATATATTATATATATATATATATATATATATATATATATATATATATATATATATATATATTATATATATATATACATATATATTTATATATATATGTATATATATGTATGTATATATATATATATATATATATATATATATATATATATATATATATATATATATATATATATATATGTATATCATTCGTCATTTTATCGTTGAAGTTGCCAGATTTTATAATATTATCAATCCCATCCCCCTCCTCAGCCTTATTGTGACCCAATTCCGGTCTTAGGTCAGCATAGGTTTAAATTCCATACCAAGGCCAGGATTTAACTCGGGATTTCATGATTGTTAAAAGAAACCGGTACCGGTTGACTATATCTAACTATCTATCTACATGCGTGTATATATATATATATATATATATATATATATATATATATATATATATATATATATATATATATACTGTATATGTGTGTGTACGTATAATTTAGAGATTGTAGTTGTTTTTTCATTTAAGTACAGGCATTACTCTTTGGGCCTTATTATTCAATTCCTTGTGGCTTGAACCCTAGGCTAATAGTAGCCTGATAAATACATGATTTCCGTGTATATATATACATACGTACATATATATATATATATATATATATATATATATATATATATATATATATATATATATATATATATATGCCTCTGTGTGATTAAAAATCACGAAAGCTAACACGTGATGAGTATAGAATGTATAATTCACGGAAGTAAAAATGAAAAGACTTGATTGGAGTTAGTACTTTCGTCCATTAGGGACAGACTCAACAATTTGAGTCCGTTGATGTCCCTACTGGATGACAGTTCTAACTTCAGGCAAGTCTTTTCATTTTTCCTTCCGTGGCTATAATAAATATACATATATGTGTGCGTGTGTGCGTATGTGTGTGTTTGTGTATACCAAGCTTTGGGATTCTCATTTTGTTTTTGTTTCCCTCTGATCCTTACAGCTATTCAATCCATTAAGAAACTTCACTGTAGTTCCGTTCTGAATTGAGCTCCAACTATTTCCTTGGTAATGGCTTCCTTCTTTCTGTCAGTGTTGGGCTAGATATGGGCATTATGTATCTTGTTCGACTGGCCTTTACCTTAAAACAGAGACATACGTATAATATATGCATAAAATTAACCTACCAGTTTACGGTAATACTGCAGCGTTCATTGTAATGCAAATTATACTGTAGTAACAATGTTATAAACCGTGCATTATTTATCAACTTTCTCTGCTATAGGTAAAGAAAGTGGCGTGAGTAAATTCCTATTTTACTTCATTCATTTCACGGCAGGTGTCTTATTTATCAGAATTATTATTCCGGATTATGCCTGGGGATGTTCTTCAATTATTCATTCTAGTTATGCATTGTGAAATACATTTGTTCAATAATATTATTAGTTCTTAATATATTTCGATCACTTTTAGATAGTTTTTTTTTTTTCTTTTGTCTGAATGAAAAAAGTATATTTTACATACTGCCTCTCATTACGATGATGAAAACGTAGCAGTCAGCCAGTATGAATACAAAGCAGATCAATATAGGCTACAGATATGAATGCAGAGCATTCAACAAGTTGGGATATAAAGCCAATCAACAAGCATAAATGTAAATCAGTCAACTGATGGGAATACTAAAGACCAACAACCGTAAGGTCAAAGTCAACAAGCAAGGACTGAGCGCCAGCCAGCAACAAGTATGATAACAAGGTATTTATCAAGTAACAATACCAGGGGGCCAACTAGCACAACTTCAGAGCATTCGGGAAGTTCGATTACAAAGGATCCAGTAAGGCAACAAAGCAGTCTCTGCACGAATGCACCTTCGCCCTCTAATTTGCGAAATGCAAATTAGTTATAGTCAAAACTCAGTTAGATAAAAAAAACGTCTTTAAAAGACATCTTTCTCAATCAGTAGGTTTCGTAATTTGTTTTATTTCCCTTATTCCATTCAGTGGAAAACGTTCCTTTGTACTATATAGAAATTAGATTATTATTATTATTATTATTATTATTATTATTATTATTATTATTATTATTATTAAAAGCCAAGCTACAACCCAAGTTGGAAAAGCAAGATGCTATAAGCCCAAGGGCTCCAACATGGAAAAATAATCCAGTGAGGAGAGGAGATAAGGAAATAGATAAGCTACAAGAGAAATAATAAATAATCAAAATTAAATATTTTAAGAACAACCTTAGATTATATCTTTTATTTATAAATTAAGTCAAGGGTGTTTATTTTTTGTCGTATATTCTGTATTTGCATACAAGCCATTCTGTTTTCGTTTCGTCTTTGAACATCAACACAATTCTCATTCATTTCTTGAGGACAATTTACCTTTTTTTTGGGACTGTTATTATAGAATTCCTTAAAGTGATTTAACTCATCGTTTTTATTGAATACTTCAGGATTTCCGAACACTTTTTTTTTATATGCTCTCCAATTCGCAAACCGTCCAATGGCTATCATTCATATGCGTGTATTTGCCGCATTATATGAGAAATGGAAGGCTAAACCATTTATATATATTTTCACTCGGGGGAGACACCCCCCCCCCCCTCCTCTTGCTTATTGAGGGTGCTCAGTGCACTCTCTCACGCACAGTTAGAAGTAAAGAAAAAATAGAGCAAGAAAAAGATGAAAAAAGGAAAGAAAAAAAAAAAAACCTCATGCATGTTTGTTGATCGTATTCGTGACCGAGTCATTAATAATTGATGCACACAGAAAACCAAGTCTAGTTTTTATGTGAATTATGCATAGCGTTTGGATATTATAGATTTCTTATCAGTGAATATGTCATTAAGATACATTTCAAAGCAGTTCGTGTAGCAGTGTTCTGCACGCACTTGAAATATTCAACCGATGTGTTTTTATATATATATATATATATATATATATATATATATATATATATATATATATATATATATATATATATATATATATATATATATATATATATATATATATATATATATATATATATATATATATATATATACATATATACTGTATATGGGTGTGTGTGAGTGTGTGTGCGTATGTGCGTGTATTTTATCTATCTATCTATCTCTATCATTCTATATATATATATATATATATATATATATATATATATATATATATATATATATATATATATATATATATATATATACAATATATAAGCATATGATTGAAGTCGTATGCTGTTTATTTGTGTTAAATAGGTATATATACGTTCCCGTAGGTTATTGCCAGAGTGTAAATAAACGCTTGTCATGTAGTTTCTATCATGTCCATCAATGGAAACAAGCCAAAATTATATTTAGCACCCAGAAACCGTGAATGAAAATTCGTTTCATATAGAATATATTTTTTTTCTTACTCTCTAGTCATGAAATAGGATATTCCTAGAAGCAAGACTATATAACAAGCTCCCACGAAACATTCGAATGATTGAAGACATTAAGGCTTTCAAGAGGAAACTGAAGACTTTCTTATTTCAACAGTCATACAACAGTGACGATTTAACAGTAAATGAACAATATGTGATATGAAATGTTAAATACTCTGAACGAACAAGGTAAAACTACAGTGAAAGTCCTGTTGAGAGGGGGGTTCCCCTGCTGTATGGGACCGGAAAAGCTGCCATTAAAGTAAAGTAAAGTAAGTTGCTTTCGGCATCTCAACATAACCCACAGTGCCTGGTAGAATAAATTTAACAATTATTGCTTTATTGATTTTCTATTTTAAGCTATCGTGTGTGTTAAGTTTTTTTTTTCAGTTCATGATAGATATTTTATTTTTATAGCCATGAAATGAATAATAAAATTTAATGAGTAGTAGTAGTAGTAGTAGTAGTAGTAGTAGTAGTAGTAGTAGTAGTAGTAGTAGTAGTAGTAGTAGTAAAAGGGGATGACTAAAAATATATACTGCGTATTCCAATTATAAATAGCTTATTAACTTTGTATTCAATTATTCAATTTGTTTTAATGTTAGGTGATCTCCTTAAACATACCATCAAATAAGATTTTTGTTAGATCAAGACCATATAAACTTTTCACACAGCATTATGAATTAACTATCATTGTGCCTTACGTTATCTAGGCTATAACCTTGATCTATACTAGGGAGATTTCGCGTGCAAACTCTTCTAATGAGGTCAATTTGTAGAGTGCAGTCGTCTTTAAACCGGTTTTCTAGGACAGCTTTGATAATAAACGAGACTGGTTAGTGTTTGGCACTACATGCAAAACGAAAATGATAGAATAAAAATAAGTAAAATACAATAACTCAATGTATAGAATACTTTGAATAAGGTTTTTTTTTTTTTTTTAAAGATGCATGTACCACGTTTTCGGGTACAGTTCGTATTATTATTATTATTATTATTATTATTATTATTATTATTATTATTATTATTATTAGATAATGTGCAATCCTGTTTAGAAAAGCAGTAAGCCCAAGGGTTCCAACAGGAAAAAAATAGCCCACTGAGGAAGGAAATAAAGAAATAAACTACAAAAGAGGTAATGAAGAATTTATATAAAAGTATATCAAGAACAATAGAGTTCAGAATGTGCCTATCCCATGTACCTAGTTTTGGTAATGATCGCAGTTTCCTTATTAATAAAAAATACTGTCTCTCTCCTTGCTAAGTTCAAGCTTGAAAAAGCATTCAGTCACGTTTATATTGATACAGTCCCATGTATATTAAAGACACATAGGAATATATTTAACTCTGTATTTGATATGCATTATTAGTGTGAGGTACTACTGCTAGAGTTGTTGGGTCCTTTGACTGCCCAGACAGTACTACATTGGATACTTCTCTTTGGTTACGGCTCATTTTCCGTTTGCCGACACATACACCGTGATTACCAAATAATTCTTCCTCGCTCAAGGGGTTAACTACAGTAATGTAATTGTTCATTGGCTACTTTCCTCTTGGTAAGGGTAGAAGAGACTCTTTAGCTATGGTAAGCAGCTTTTCTGGGGGAGAAGAACGCTCCAAATGCAAACCATTGTTCTCTGGTCTTTGATAGTGCCATAACCTCTGTAGCATGGTCTTTCACCTGTCTTGGGGTAGAGTTTGCTTGAGGGTACACTTGGGCACACTATTCTATCTTATATCTCTTCCTCTTTTTTTAAGTTTTTATAGTATATATATGAAAAATTTATTTTAATGTTGTTACTCTTCTTAAAATATTTTATGTTAATTATTAGTTACTTTTCTAGTAGTTTCCTTATTTTCTTTCCTCACTGGGCTATTTTCTCTCTTGGAGCCCTCGGGCTTATAGCATTCTGCTCCTCCAACTAGGTTTGTAGCTTAGCTAGTAGTAATAAAAATAATATAAGTTAAACATTTCCAGCTTTGATATGAAGTATATGTGCTGTTGGCCCTTCCAAACCCCGCCTTACTATTTCGCCCCATTCATTGCGACCAATATTAGATCTAATTATTGATGATCGCTAGAACTTTAATTTTTAGGACATTGTTGAATAGTAATTTGCTGGTAGGTTTGTGTTATAAAATTGTGGATATCTCTATAATTTTCTTTTGTTTTTATTTAATGATTTTCAACTGAAAAAAAAACCTAGTTTTTATACCTATTTGTTTTGATAGTTATTTTACAAAAGAAATGCTCCCGATGTATTTATATTATGTACATTGCTCGTAAAGGTTTATTGATATCGAAGTATAAATTCTTATAGAAATCAGGCAATGGTGAACCTTTGCAAGAAAACACTGGTAATTCTTTCGATTTTTTTTTATATTCGTTCAGTTAATGTCGACTACATGAATTGCTGAAAGAGAAAGTACTTTGTATTGCAACAGATATATGGTTCAATAGACATTTTATTATGGAATGTAAAATAAGTAAACATCAATATTAAGAATTAGCTTCATTCCTAAGCGACTGCCAGTGGAATGGCTTGATAGGAAGGGGTTGCGTGTTTATGAATAATAAAAGCATATGATTATAATTATTTAGGGTGTATTATTATTCATCAGGTGTCTCGGAGTTCAAATATCCAGGGATTTTCAACTTAATTCACTTTTGTTTTCATAAACTTCACAAAATGTCTGGCATTAATTGTCGATAAAAAGGCCATCTTCAATCTTATTGCTTTACAAGCAGTCAGGCGCTATGACACTTGTAATGTGATTGTATTTTGATTTATTTCAGATTTTATAGCCTTTTAATTATTTAAGATATCTCTGTGTATCGATAGATTTAACACACATACTCTTATTTGTTGTTTATACAAACGATACGCAAAAGTAAGGTAGAGGATAAACATAAATTTGAATCTGCAAATTTTCTCAACTACCTGGTCGAAAGAAGGAATTTGTCTTCAATAACCAAAAATCTATCATCCTATTTGGGAAAATTCTATATTAAAAGAAACTCTGAAACATAGATATTTAAGTTTTGGAGACCCTCCACTCCTGGAGTTAGTGCTTCTTACCTTCTTCTTTCCCACACCTTACACAGTTCGACAGCAAATTACTGATGCCAGAACTCAATTTGATATAAATCAAATGAATTCCAGTGGCTTATTGGAAACGTCCCTTTCTGGTGATCTGCCGGACTGGGGTTCGAGTCCCGCTCAACCTCGATAGTTTCTTGAGGTGTCTGTAACTTCTCCATCTTTGTGAGCTAAGGGTTTTTTGGGGAGCCTTCACATATACCTGCTGAGTCATCAACAGCTATTGGTCGGTCCTCCCTGGTCTTAGCTTAGGTGGAGAGGGAGTTTGGGTGCTGAACATATGGTCGATCTTTTGGGCATTGTCCTGCTAGCTAGGTCATTGTCATTGTCACTGACCCTTGCATCTGTCATTCATGAGTGGCTTTTAAACCTTTTAATCAGTATAGGACAGGCCTCTAGTAGAATGGATCAGTATAACAAGAATTTCATGAGCTGAATGAGAATATGAGTTGCGTAAGTTGATCTCCAATCGGGTTTCTCTATATTTAAATGTTGCTAATCGGTAGATTCGGCAAGATTTACAACAATGCATCGTTGTAGTTTATCATCATTTTGTTTTACATATCTTATGACGCATTACTCTCGGATCATACCCTACTAGAGAACATTCATCTCTCTCTCTCTCTCTCTTTGATCTACTACAAGAGAACATTCTATTCTCTCTCTCTCTCTCTCTCTCTCTCTCTCTCTCTCTCTCTCTCTCTCTCTCTCTCTCTCTCTCTCTCTTTGATCATATATTACAAGAGAACATTCTATCTCTCTCTCTCTCTCTCTCTCTCTCTCTCTCTCTCTCTCTCTCTCTCTCTCTCTCTCATGACATTAATCTTTAATCATACACTACTAGAGAACATTCTATTCTCTCTCTCTCTCTCTCTCTCTCTCTCTCTCTCTCTCTCTCTCTCTCTCTCTCTTTGATCATATACTACTAGAGAACATTCTATTCTCTCTCTCTCTCTCTCTCTCTCTCTCTCTCTCTCTCTCTCTCTCTCTCTCTCTCTCATGACATTAATCTTTAATCATACACTACTAGAGAACATTCTATTCCCTTTCTCTCTCTCTCTCTCTCTCTCTCTCTCTCTCTCTCTCTCTCTCTCTCTCTCTCTCTCTTTGATCATATACTACTAGAGAACATTCTATTCTCTCTCTCTCTCTCTCTCTCTCTCTCTCTCTCTCTCTCTCTCTCTCTCTCTCTCTCTCTCTCTCTCTCTGATCATATACTACTAGAGAACATTCTATCTCTCTCTCTCTCTCTCTCTCTCTCTCTCTCTCTCTCTCTCTCTCTCTCTCTCTCTCTCTCTTTCATACACATTACATTGAAAAGAAAGGTGTGTAAACATTAACTAATTGCTCAGAACCTTCCTCCCCCATCCACTCCCCCCTTAAAATAATAATAACACCTTCACGGTGTTATCCCCCACCTCCGCCCCACCTCGCCATTCGCTTTCGTGTTGAAATTGGGCCTAATTGTTAGTTAAGGTCAGAGGTCTAAGTTTATTGTTCTTTTAATCTCGCATCATAACCCTTGCCTTTTCATTTCCGATTTTATCGGATTCTGGATGAGTGATGGGCAGTCTCCGTGATGACAGATAATTATGGCACCGATACAATTTTTCCTACAGCTGACAGGTGCTTGAGAAATATTGAAGAGCTCTTGATCGACATTATCATGGTAAATAATTAAAGTAACGTGGCATGAACGTTATCGATAACCGTCAAAGTTTATTTTGAGAAATAACTGTTTGCAAAGCGACTGAGTCTCCATCGGAAATAAAAACAGAGAGCTGGAGGAGAGACGATGAATTATTAATGGTTTGTGAATATAATAATGCTATTAATTAGGCCGGCCGCCTCGAACAATGCCTTTGTAAAGAAGTTGTTGTAATCTCCGAGGAAGCGCATCGCTTCGCGCTTTCACAAAAGGAGTTCTTTTGGGCTGGTTCATTCTTTTCTGCAGAATTGTAGACTATTTTTTGCTCGGGACGAATGCAAACCTTGCGCCGGAAGCTCACGTGCTTAGAAAAAAAAGGTAACACCCTAGTAATAAAACAATTGTTTGAGCATATAATGCTGTGTGTATCTTTTCCTTGTTTTCGATGTTTTGTTATGAATTCTGGGAATATGAAAAGGGCGGAAAAAACCATGAATTAAATGAGTTGATAAGTTTTACTTGAATGCATTTCTGTTTAGTTTATACTGTGAGTTTTCTTAAGGTGACTTCATCTCCGTAGCTTCTCTATGCTATGATATTCATCATAATATTGTTAGAGATTCAGCAACTACAGGTCCATACGAATGTAACATAGGTTTCTATATATTGGTCTGTATATATTGCACATATCCGTGACGTGGATACTAGACACACCTGTATGAACAGGAAAATTTGTCGTACAACAATTTTTTCATTAAATTCTATTTTGACTTTGTTGGTCCAAGCAGGGATTCAGGTATCGGGTTGTTCATTGTTTACTCACATCCACACACAACTAAAAATGCAACCATTTCTAGTAGACTGCAAGAAAAAGGTCTCAGACATGTCTTTATCTATGTCTGGGATTTGGCCAATCTTCATCCCCACGCACACGCAAGAAATGCTTGATAATGCTTTTTAATTAAATATTTATATGCGATACTGCGTTTTCTTTACTCTCAATGGCTTTGGTGACACAATCTGTATCTATATATATATATATATATATATATATATATATATATATATATATATATATATATATATATATATATATATATATATATATATATATATATATATATATATATATATATATATATATATATATATATATATATATATATATATATATATATATATATATATATATATATATATATATATATATATATATATATATATAGAAAAATACTTATTCTCAAAGCAAACAAAACTTGATTGCTAGAACAGCCTTAAGAAAGAAGACAAGAATGCATTGTAGTTACTTAAAGAACTTGTCTGACGTAATGATCCTGATGAAATTTCAGAGAAAACCACTTTCGGTTTAAACTCTGTTCGGTGATTTGTTTAGTGAAAGGCTTAATGACATTAATTTCTCAAGAAGCTGTGAAGCTAATTTATTGCGTGGTTTCCTCTTCACCTTTTCCTTTGAGTTTCTCGATTCTTCATCCATTTACCTGTTCGATAACAATAGGTAACTGTTCAGGTGTACATTTTTTTTTATCTTTTGGTTCAGTCTATGTGTTTACTTTGTATATTACTCGATATATGTTCGCGGTTATCAAAGGCATAATAAATCAATTTCTTTGTTGAAGAAGAATAAACTTAGCTTGTTGAACTCATGAATGAATTGATATTCTGTTTTATTTTTAAGCTTTTGAATTTTCTTTTGTAGTTGTGGTAAAATTGTCTTGAAGATTTATAAATGTTAAATGATTAACAGTCTTAAGTTTCTTAAATTTGAAATATTATTTATTGTATTATTCTCCCAATCACATACAGTATATACAGTATGTATGGATATGTATATGTATGATTGTATATATACATACATGCATACACGCAACCACACACACACACATATACATATATATATATATATATATATATATATATATATATATATATATATATATATATATTTATTTATATATAGATATAGATATAGATATATATATATATATATATATATATATATATATATATATATATATGTATATGCATATAGTATATTAATACATAGTTACAGAGATATATATGAATATGGGTGTGGTGTATATATAGTATATTGGTGTTGATTGATATTGCGTGTGGTGTATGTGAGGAAAAATATGTTATAACAAAATCATGTCCAGGGTACATATTTGTGTATTTTAAGTAGAATTGTGCCAAGTATTCGAAGAGAGTTATCAATTGTTTATTATTACTTTTTTCTCTTTTTATCTCTTTGTTACCAGCCTAAGAAATAATCAACACTTCACAAAGGACAAACCGATTATTTTTCAGACAAGTAAAAACGTATGTTGCATAATGTCTTTTTATAACTATTATAGTTTAGGCATTGTATCGTTCAAAAATATTAGTATTGTCCTTTTATTACCTTCAATATCGGGACTTGACAAATATTATTCAGGTTTTCGCATATGACCTAGCTTTTTAATTCTTTGTTTTCAGGAAAAATACTTATAGAAATTAAATGAATTTAAGGAAGGGGTATGAAAACTTTCTATAGGATGGAATTTAATTAAATATGACAAAATTTTACGTCCATGGTTAAGTTTTAAAACGCTTGTGATGATATGATATTTCCTAACTTTCTCACTACATGTGTTTAGATTTTGATTGCTTATGCCTCTCCTGTCTCGAATCCTTCGTGCATCCTTAAACGACTTCATGTTTTGTCACTAGATTCCACTTTAAACGTTTAAAGGCCACTCATGAATGGAAGAGGTAAGGGACAATGACATTGCCCTAGCATGCAGGACAATACCCTAGAGACTTGCCATATATGACCAGCTCCCAAGCCCCCCCCCCCCCTCTCGACCCAAGCTAGAGCCAGGGAGGGCCAGGCAATGGCTGCTGATGACTCAGCTGATAGACCTTTAGGCTCTCCCACCAACCTTAGCTCACAATGATGGTAAGGTCGCAGACACTAAATGCACTAACGAGTCTGAGTTGGACTCGAACCCCCGTCTGGTAAACACCAGGTAGAGACGTTACCAATTAGGCCTTAACAATTGTATGACATTTTAGAATATTGATCTCAACGGATCAGCTATTGGATATTCAATGTCCCTTTATAATGCTGTTGAAGATTATTGAAAAATACTTATGGTTATCAAAAAATAACACTAAAAAGCTGTCAGCTGATTTTTAACTATTTAGTTATGACTCTTTAAAGGTTTAAAAGCCATCCATGAATGGCAAGGGCAAGGGACAGTGACAATGCCCCAGAGACTGACAATATATACATATGATCAGAGCCCAAGCCCCCTCTCCACCCAAGCTAGGACCAAGGAGGGTCAGGCAATGGCTGCTGATGACTCAGCAGATAGACCTCTAGGCTCAATCAACCCCCCCCCCCCATCCTTACCTTACAAGGATGGTGGGATTGCAGCGATCAAAGAAGCTAACGAGTTTGAGCGGGACTCAAACCCCAATCTTCCACTAAAGCTGTTATTTTTTCCTGCTATTCTTCTAATATTGTTAAATCATCTGAAAAACCACAACGACTAGATTACAGAAACATGGAATAAACAATCATCAATTTTTATTATGAGTCTTATTCTGCCATTGTCAGATTTGATTAATGTGAACTCTAGGACAGAGTAATTGAGGCTCGACTACTTTGATGTCTGTTCATAGTAGATAGTTCTTATCTTTTGTCGTGATGGCCCTATAAAATTTTAGCATATGTTCATAGTAAAGAAAATACTCTTTGTAAACCGTGTAGTATTACGGCACCCTCACACCTGTTATGTTATGAAATAGTTGTTCCACATTGTCCAAACACGCGATCGCTTGTTTTATTTTTATATATCACTTGTCCAACGTCCTCATATATCATATATATTAACGGTCTCTATATAATTGGGCTTAGATGTAATTATCGATATGCTATTGTTTTTTTAGAAGTCATTCATAGCAATGGATATGTATGTATGGATGTATGTATATATGTGTGTGTATATATATATATATATATATATATATATATATATATATATGTGTGTGTGTGTGTGTGTGTGTGTGTGTGTGTGTGTGTGCGTGTGTCTCGAAAGTGGATAAAACTAGTCAGGATTCGATATTTGATTTACCTAGTGATTTTTTGCCACTGGGTATGTGTTTAGTGAGTTTTACCCATATATAAATATGTATATATATATATATATATATATATATATATATATATATATATATATATATATATATATATATATATATGCGCGTGTGTGTGTGTGTGCGTGTGTCTCGAAAGTGGATAAAACTAGTCAGGATTCGATATTTGATTTACCTAGTGATTTTTTCCCACTGGGTATGTGTTTAGTGAGTTTACCCATATATAAATATGTGTGTATGTATATGTATATATATATATATATATATATATATATATATATATATATATATATATATATATATATATATAAATATATTATATCTATATATATGTGTATATATATATATATATATATATATATATATATATATATATATATATATATATATATATATATATATATATATTATGTTTGTGTGTGTGTACACTTACGGTCATTGACATCAAATTGTACTAGTGACCCACCAACCTCACAAAAGGCCCATTCTAACCTTGACAATCTCAAAAAATCATGCAATAATAATAACGTGAAAAAAACATGAGATATTTCATGGTGTAAGTCAGTTCGGAAACTTTAGGTGTTTATTGGAAAACGAAAAAGTTCATTGAAGATACTACCATATAATGTGCAATGTAATGCAGTGTGAAGTTCAAGTATCGCAATGAATTGATATTAAAAGGTTCTAGGAGTGTTAGCCAAAAGAGTACATTTAAATTGAGAGAAAAAAGTAGCGTTATAATTAATCTATAGAACAAGTTTCAATAGCGTTTGCTAACGGGAAGCATTTGAAAGAAAATGTTCCTGTTAGAAAAATAAATCCTTATACCAAAGAAAAACTTGAGAAATATATGCAGTTCTTTCACGTCTATTTCCTGGCGGTACACTCGACCACACTTTTCTCTATCATATTTCACTTCCTGTTGTTTTGTTATAAGTTTTTTATAGTTTATATAGGTGATATTTATTTTAATGTTGTTACTCTTCTTAAGATATTTTATTTTTCATTTTTCCTTTTCTCACTGGGCTATTTTCCCTGTTGGAGCCCCTGGGCTTAAAACATCCTGTTTTTCCATCTAGGGTTCTAGCTTAGCAAGTGATAATAATAATGATAAAGTAAGTTACATGGACTACTGGGTACATTTGTAGCCGGTGGTAATTATAAGATATAATCCAAAATGGTTATAACTCCAGTTAGAGTAAAGCTTCTAAGGCTATTGAAAAAGTTAGACCTTAAAAGAATTGTGTTTGGTGACATGAAGGTATTTATTAAATGTAAAATAACAACAAGCTTTTGATACAAGCGTTATTCATGTATCATTGCTAATATTATACCTTCGGCAACGTATTAGGTAGTAGTTATAATTCTATCTATAGTGGATTATATAGTTTATATATGTATATATATTGTATTATTTATATACAGTGTATATATATATATATATATATATATATATATATATATATATATATATATATATATATATATACACATATATACATATATATATATATATATATATATATATATATATATATATATATATATATATATATATAGATAGATAAATTATATATTTTACTGTATATAAGTGTGTATGTATGTATAAGCATTCGTTACACATACAGTATATATGTGTGTGTTATCTGGATAACTTATAAATATTTCAAGAATTATGTAATAATTTACAAAAAACGTGATTTGAAGCACTTACTGGTGTACATAAATGACTTTGGAATCTAAAATCACATTGGCAAAAGTTTTACCTAAATGTTAATTTCTCTAACGTTAAGTTCAGTTACGCATAATTTCGCATTGAAACCGTTTTGAAATGCTGTTTGTTTTTAGATTATAGTTACTCAGTTACTCCTTCTTATGGGATATTAAGAGCGTTCTTATTATTAGTAAAATTTATGTTATGAAATATATTAAATTCCAGTTCAGTGTAATATTTCCTTAATCGTCACTTAGGGAGGAAGTTATATAAATTCAGTCCGTTTTGTTCGTGTTGACGATCTATATCGCATTTACTTTATACATACATACACTCTCTCTCTCTCTCTCTCTCTCTCTCTCTCTCTCTCTCTCTCTCTCTCTCTCTCTCTCTCTCTCTCTCTCTCTCAATGACAACGACTTCAACAACGATGACTTCGATGAATTAAACCAGAACGATGTAATGCCAAAATCAGTATTGCGAGCCAGATACTTTTCTACATTTCCAATCATATTCAGTTTTTTTGTGGGTTACAGTTAAGTTTGATAAATGATGATTCAATAAAAGCATGGTACCGTACACTCTCTAGAGAGAGAGAGAGAGAGAGAGAGAGAGAGAGAGAGAGAGAGAGAGAGAGAGAGAGAGAGAGAGAGAGAGTTGGGAAAACCCTTTAGTATTGAGACCTTATCATATCGAATGAATTCAGGTTTCTTTCAGATGCTGCCCACCACCTTCGCTTATGGCAAACTTGCTTCAGCACTCACCCATCTTCTTGCCTGTTGATATCCGTTTTTTTTATGTGCATTAAATTAATATCCCAATTTTTAGTTCTAATATTTATGTTAAGTAAGACTTCTACTTCACTGGCCCTTATCCATTCAGTAGAGATAAGCAACATTTTAAATTTGTCACAACTTCCACAGATAAACACCAATAAAAATATGATATGTAAGTCTTCCTGGCTAGTAAATTGGCAACGTGTTGGCCCTGTATTCCCATGGCAGAAGATCGATTCCAGCCCTAGGCCATAAGTTTAAGCTGTTTACTGGGAAGGCCCCGACTGTGGTTGGGAACCACCAGATGGTGAGTGTTAAGTACCAGAGAGGGGGGTTGGGCTTCCCCGGCTGACGTTCTGGTGTGCATCTGATGAAACTGGAACTTAAATCAGACACTTTTATCTTTTATCTTTTACTTGTTCTCATTCCAAAAATAAGTGCTTTGGACATTGTAACTTTCCTCTGGAACCACGAGGGAGGGCCGGTGAGATCCGAAATGGCCAACACAGCCCGTCATCTGTTTCTTTTTTCTTTCTTTCTTTACGTAAAACGCAAGCGCTTTCTTTGTACACTCATGCATAAGAGAAATATCCGATAAGTCTTCAATGCGTTTACGCAATACCACGAAAAGCAGAAACAATAATGAACGGGACAATGAAGAAACTTCAGCACACCACGTCCCTTCGTCTGAAAGGAAGCTTGGAACTCAAAAGTGCTGTTGTTTATCATTCTTTGCGGGAACATGATAGACGGAAGAGATGTGCGACGAAATAATGAAATAGTAATAATACCAAGATTCTCTTGGCATCGTTGACAATGCGTTGACTAAGAATGACAGGGATGTGTTTGGAAGGTTTGCGTTTCTTATGCATTGTTATACTTACAAGCGTCATGTTTGAATTACGTTTGTTAAATTTTCATTTATTTTAGTTCGGAAATAGTCGTTTACGTAAAGAATCAGGTTTTAATTATCAAATGTTATCAAATATGTTGTGAATATCTGACTCCTTGCAAAGTAAAGTCTTCATAAAAGTATTTATCCATAACAAGTAGTCTGCTGTATATGAATGATGTGCCCTTAATTTGTAATCCATGCCATTAATATTGATGGTTTTGTAGTCTTTATGTGCACTTTCTTCAAGTCTGCATTTTTTTATGTAATTTGTTTACTCCTAGATGAATCTTACGCTTGTTTATCTGGAAAAATAATATCTAGTTATAAGGGGGAAAAAATAGCTTTTTGAGTATTTACAACTTGATTGTTGTCAAAATTATGATTTACATTTGTGAATGAATAATGATATCAATGACCATCAAGATTATCAAGGTAAAGTTAACAATAGGCCAACGTGATTCAACGTAACCCAGGTTATTTTCATTTAAGGTAACCATTTATTCGTTAACAGTTTCTATTACCCTTTTCCAGTTTATTGAAAGTTTAAAGCATACATTTCATCAAAATGAAAAATTATTCATCCACTAATGACAGGTTGAAGAAACCTTTTCTTATGCTTCTGTTTTGATATGTTTGCTTGATTTGCGATTCTCATCTCTAGAAATTATCGTCTCACTTACTGTTATGATTCAGATCAAGGTCTATAGAATTAACGAATTCTATAGACCTTTGCACACACGTTAAAGATATGCAGTAAGATATGATCTTGTTTGTTCACTTCGTCGAAACCAACAAGTTCTACCTCTTGCATTCCGGTTAACTTTTGGCCTCAATGTTTTTTACTGGAAATCTTTGGTTTACTTTGCTGTTGATATTAAACTTGAAGTTGTATTTATTTTGAAAATTTTGTTATACCTATTAATATATTCAATTTGTTTCAAAATTAAATTATAAGTTTCCTGGTATTAGATAGCCCTGTAGTTATTCAATTAAATTTATAATAAAAGTAGACATTTCCGCATGTTAGTTTTAAGAAAATTCATAATATTTCCATGCCAAACTAGCAGAATTTTTATTAATGTTTTTTTTTATGACAATTTTGATAACCGTAATGAAAATTGTAATTGTGTAATAATCTCGCATTCATGCTATCATATTTGAATATACCACAGGTATTGTCACTTGGTCAATATTAGATAATCTGATGGGCAAAACAATCATGAATAATATTAATTCTGGTTTATATAATTAGTGTTGTACTTTCATGTACAATTATCATTTGAGTTACCAAAGCCTGTGTTTTCTGAATTATGATAAAATATTGTCCCATTAAGGCACTCCATTTTTATCTTTTTACCACTTTCCAACTACAAGGAGTTACAAGGATTTTGGATGTCTCAAAAAATTCTAGTCCATCCGGGGAGACTACTTTTGCTCTTGGGTAGTGCGATTTGGTTTGAACGTTCGGAGGGTTCTCATGATCTTGTCCAACTTTGTCTTGAACTCTTTTACCGTGTTACTGTTTACTGCATCCTCTTGAAGTCTGTTCCATGCATTTGCTATTTTGTATGTAAAGAAATCACCCCATTAAATTGTGTT
>NC_090765.1:38486129-38498629 GCF_036898095.1 Palaemon carinicauda
GCAGCGTTTTTGGAATATGATGTTCACATTCACGACCATAATGTAACGTCCACTTTAGGGGCTTCAATAAGAAAAGATCTAATATCTCCATGACCGAAAAGTTTGGTCGAATTTGCTGCGGCGCCTCGTCCGGGCTTCGGACTCCTGCCACCAAGGTCTATTATTATTATTAATATTATCATTACTTTCTAAGCTACAACCCTAGTTGGAAAAGCAGTATGCTATAAGCCCAAGGGCTTCAACAGCATTAAAATAAATGTCTATAGAATGTTTTAGACCTTGTGCCTGCCACGGTCATGTTCCTGCCATCTCATCATCATCATCGTCATCCTGTCCGTCCTTCGTATATGATATCTCTCTTTCACAGCTGTAACCGACTTACGGGCTGCCTTAGTGCAAGAGCTCGTGTTTGCTATTTATTAATAGCAAGGCAATCTAAAATCATCAATCATCAACGTCCACCGAGAACTTATTCCTCAGGTGTTCGATATGGCAACGCCTGTTGTGTGATTGTTTCTACTCCTCTGCAAATCTTACACAGGTGCGGCTGTTATAAAATGGTCACAGTGGGAGTTAATAGGATTGGCAGGTGATCTTTTAGAAGATTTTATAAACGTCTAGACAAAGGCCTCATTGTGCTACATTTCTATTCAGAAAGTGATCATTAAGTATTTTCCTCTTATTTTCTTCTCTCGTTTTTTTACCAACCGCTTATGAAAACTCTGCTGTTGATAATATGCTCCGTTGTATTTGTTTTTTTAGACTAGATTTCAAGCGTAACTAATAACTACGTAGTTTTTTCCTGGGACAACGCATTCGTAGTTCTTGGCTGTCGACAATATATCTACATGAGAACAATGGCCGCTACCTGTAGGTGATTGGATTTGTCAACGAAGTTTTACCGTCGACAGAATGTGAATAGTTCAGTATGAGAGTTCAAAATTTATCATTTAACAGAATTCGTAGCAGATGACCTGTAGGAGGTTTTTTTTTTTTTTCTTTATTTATTTTTTTTTTCGAACCAATGCGCATGACAGATGTTCACAGTGATATCATTAGGCAATATTGCCTTGCTAGTTTGTTTTATTACTTTTAGCCTTGTGACTGTAATGCACACATTCACACAAACACATTATATATATATATATATATATATATATATATATATATATATATATATATATATATATATATATATATATATATCCCTTTCTGAGTATGGATACTCTAACGTGATGAAAGGATTTGTGCAAGGTCAATTGGTTTGTATTTCGCAATGATCAGCAACGCTATATTAGTCAGGGCAACCCCATACTAGACTGATTTGCTGTGAGTGGTCAGTCTAAAGTCTCCCACCATCACCATTCCCCAGTGGCCAGCGCGGTTATGAAAATGACCAAACCCCAGACCTGACAAAAGACCTGTCTGGGTCCCTTGTCCTTCAGTGGACTAGAAGCGGCTAGATTTGTTGTTGTTTTTATTGTGTTGTATGAATGTATATACATGTATTGTACATGTAAATGCATATATAAATATATCAACATTAAGCCGTTGCTACTAAAGACATAACCTTCAAAGTTACATTCATGCTTTAAGTGCTTTTTTATGAATGAACCCTTTATGCAATAAAAATTTATACTAGAACATTAAAACTACCATAACATTAGCCGCCTCATACTCTACAGAAGACTCACCAGCAGGCAGTTGACGCCACTTACAATAACACACTGCTCTCCTGGATACTAGAGATCGTCCTTACAATATCCTTTTCACGTCATCTATCTAATATTTATTTTCCTCGACAGTTTATTTCCATATGACCAAATGACCTTTTTTTCACCTATTTTAACCTTTTTACTCTTTTCAATTATTCTTACACTTTATAGATTATACAAACAGTTTATTTCAACAATTTCAACATTCTTTCAGTTGCATTCAATACCCACATTGGATATCCATAAAGGAGAATTGGCTCAACAATCCGTACCTACATTCGCTTGCTGGCTTTCACTAGATATTCAAGTTCTTTCTCAATGTTCGCCACACACCCTACTACCTTTCTTATTCCCATCCATTCTATTTAATCACAAAAATATTGAATTACACACTATTTCCTGTTGTTTCCTTCCACTACCACTAGTCAGTAGTGCCAGTGTCAAACACCAACCTTTCTATCTCACCTGCATGATAAAGAGCAAGTCTCTGAATATATATAATGTACATATATATATATATATATATATATATATATATATATATATATATATATATATATATATGTAATCTCCCCGCCCCTCGGGTAGATGTCAGAGGGAGTAGCCATACCCTGCTGAGAGGGATATGCTTATACTTGAGTGCATATCTATCTAAATATTTAGCTGTAACTTTTGACGCGTCGCTTACACTACTGTGTGTGTGTATATATATATATATATATATATATATATATATATATATATATATATATATATATATATATATATGTGTGTGTGTATGTGTGTATGTATGTATGTATGTATAATTACAGAGCAACGCATATTTAAATCACACCAAACGCTTTGCTATTGTGGTGGCAACTTTCGCATGACCTAAGTCAATTCCTTGGCGAATAACATTCATTCGAGAATATCAAATTTTATTTTCAATTTGACTGCAAGGATAAAAAACTGAAAGAATTTTTCTTTAAAAAAGAATACAAGCTATGTTCTCAATATTTTCAGTAGCATGACGTCAAAAAAATGTCTTTGACTTTGAGTGGGTGAAGTCATCAAGGTTGAAGTAATTTTCCTTTTTTATATCGTTGCGCATAGAAATTAGAAACAACTATCTACTATTAAGTCAGTGAATAGTAGAGGTCTCGTTTGCTGGGTTCGTGTGCTTCGCTCCTTGCTCATTACCACACATCAGTTCTCCTAGCTGTAAATTGGTATTAGCATCTTCTACGTCGAGGAGAGACATTGGGAAACTGGAAATCTGGATTACGCCTTTATTCCCGTAAACAGTAAGGCTTTTAACATTCGAAGGTTGTTGTTACCCACCATGCCTTACTTGTCAGTGATCGCGGCCCACCGTATTCAACTAATGGTCAGGTCCATTTTTGCTGCTTAGATCAACAGATGGTTATTGGGATTTGGAGCATCTTGTCTGTCTCTCGTCTATTCGGGATTCGAGCCCATCGCTCAAAGCATTAGGTAATCAAATGGTATATGTCAACTGCATTTTCTGCTTTGGTGTGGATTGTTGAGACCTTTTGTGTTATAAAATGGACTTACTGAATACATTTTTAAAAGTCTTAGTTTTGGCATCAATTTTGCGGCGACTCAAGTTAGTCATAATTCAAGTTATCCATTTGTAGCAAAGTTGCAATTTCCAAGAATTTCAATTCCCACACACCTCGATATTCTTCATCAAAGATTTGTAATAAATGCATGAATGTAATGTAAATCCTTTGTTGTGGGGGTTTCATTTATTAGCTGAGAATGGTTAGCCTGCGTTTACACTCGATGATTGAAGTTGGAGGAAGAGAAATAATGTCAGCAACGCCCATTCCAACGCTTATTTTTATTGCATCGATCATAGCAGTTGTGTACCTCTGTTCATAAAGGTTATCAATGTTGCAAAAAGCGTTTACACAAAATGCTCTTACTCAGAACTTTCTATTGTTATGAGGTAATCGTCATTCTTTACCCGCTGTTTTTGTTACGCCCGCCTTGCCTCCTGCGGTATGGGATGGGGGAGAGTAGCCCCCTCACATACTAACCTACCTATACTCCCCTCCTCTTCCCTGGCACTCAAGGATGCACTAACCGTGTTTTCCCTTATTAAATTCGGTTATTATAACCATGCATCGTGAAAGTCGTCCTGTGATATTATATGTTTTTCTTTAATTTTACGAACTCAGGTGCTGATATCTATCTCTCTCTCTCTCTCTCTCTCTCTCTCTCTCTCTCTCTCTCTCTCTCTCTCTCTCTCTCTCTCTCTCTCTCTCTCTCTCGGTTTGAACTTATCGCTTTCCAATACTTTTGTAATAACATTTATATTGAAGGTCTGGAAAAGTCGATGATTTCTTCTATCCCTTTATTACTTCATTCTGATACCTAACACTCCCTCGGAGTAGTAGTGTGATTGAGTAGAGAACAAAATTTGATTTTATCTAAAATCAATCACGGTCGCTTATGCTTCTGTCATTAGATGTATGTTCCTCACTTTAATGTTATATTTATGTTATATCCATACAATTTCTCCTTATATTTGATGCTTTGGGTCACGCGTTGGGTCAGTAAGAATAATGTTTTCTGGTTTTCCTTCCAGAGTCTCGAGGACGTCCAAGAAGAGATGCAAAGGTAATGTGTGAATTTAAGTTTGCTTTATTTCATGATTTCTTAAATTAGCGATGCCCTATAATATTTGTAGATTCATATGTGTAGATATATATTAGATAGGTAGAAGGCATAAGATACTGTAGCTGACTATAGTTTTAACAAATATTTTATAGAGAACTACGTTGAAACCATTGAATTTCAATAGGCATGTATTACATATAAAAGATATCTAAGATATTTAATGTATTACACACACACACACACACACACACACACACACACACACACATATATATATATATATATATATATATATATATATATATATATACATATATATATGTATATATATATGTATATATATATATATATATATATATATATATATATATATATATTTAAAAAATATATGGCTTATTTGAATGTGAAAAACATGTCTAAAAGTGCAAATTAGATATCATATATATATATATATATATATATATATATATATATATATATATATATATATATATATATATATAAAATATATATAATATAATATATATATGCATACAATGGTTTGTGCAAATAAGTAAAAATCGCGCGAGTTTACATATAATGATTATAAGGTATATTTCATTCAACGAAAGGAAAAATTAAAAACTTATTGAAATTAGTATGTTTTTTAGTAACACTAAGAGGCTTATAATAAAAATATAATCCTTGATACATCATATTCATACAGAACATGGGATCCTTATGAAGTTAACTTTTTAGTGACCTCAGATAAGTCTGATTAAAGAAGAGTTTCTTAGAGGGTCAGTGAACTAAACTAGAGTTGATATTCATATATCACATTATTGTATAAATAGTTTATGTTGTTTTAGATATATTTCTCTGAATGAAGTTATTAACATGGATTCCCGTGTTGGCTTTTGCTCTGTTAATCCTATGACGAGAGTTAAGCCAATGGATAGCCAGATTATTTATATCGCCTTTAGAGACTGCATTTTTATGTTGTTTGGTTCTTGTACATGACTTTAGATATTTGGCTCAAATAAAAATAAATACATTCTGAAAATTAGACATTGTATATCATATTATTATGATTTTTCGTGCGGTTATTTAGTGTTATAATTTTATGTGATGTTTTCAAACCACAATTATATATGTTATATTTTTTTATTCTCAAGTGTATAACATTCATGGAAAGGTGAGCAGAGAATATTGTTTATTGACTAATTTGTTATCCATAAAGGATTTTTCTACCTTATCCATACAATCTTCTTGAGACACCTAGTATAGCATAGAATAGTTGTAATATCTTCCATTTTCTTAAATTCATCTTCAATATACTCAGGTCTAATCTTAGATATAGATAAGAAAATGCAATGGTTTGTATTGTTTTGAATAGTCTGACTAGAATTGTATATATGACAGTTTATTTATGGGCTTTCTAAATGTGGGTAATTTAGATTTTACGGTTTCTCAAAAAATAAAAACGCATATGAAGAAAATATGAGCCAACATCCAGTGAAATCTTAAATGATCTTAACTCAAGTCATTGGATTAAGTGGTCGAAGGTCAACACAGTTATTTATGTTAATTACTTTATCTGCAAAAAGTATTTTGTAGACTATATTGATTACCTCTACCCTGGGTTCGATACATGGTTTGGGAAAACATTTATCAGTAAAAAAAATCCATTGGAGTATTTATTTCTACGGTCAATTGAATTCGATATTAAGAAGTGTGTGGATAAATTTTTCCCCATATATATATATATATATATATATATATATATATATATATATATATATATATATATATATATGTATGTATATCGAGCCATTGAGTGTATTTTTGGAATGCGAATAAATTTGCTACTGTCCGTGCATGTACGTTCTCTCTCTCTCTCTCTCTCTCTCTCTCTCTCTCTCTCTCTCTCTCTCTCTCTCTCTCTCTCTCTCTCTCTCTCTCTCTCTCTCTCTCTCATCATAGAAAATTGCCAGTGTTCATTTCAGAATCTTTTTAGGGAATATTAATTTCTCGTTTATATTTCATCATTCAATGTATGATTAAATAATGTAAAATATTTAATTAACATTAAGAGGTTTCATTCGTGCATTTTGCCATAAATTATAACAGTGCTTAAAAACTTTTGTTTATGAATTAAATCCTGTCTTACTCTCCCTTGAATTTAAAGTAAGTTCTAATATCTTCTGCTTATTTTCCATTAAATCATTAACGTTACACTGCACGTAAATAGATCCAGGTATGATCCTCTTATGGAGAAAGGAAAATAGAAAAGAGAAAAAGAGAAATTTCTCAAATTTTGTTCCGCTCCCGCACTTTTTTTAGTCATTCATACTCATCTTTTTATTACTCATAAAAAAAATGGAACAAAAAATGCAAACAATTAAAACGCTGCTGTTATTGTTTTTTGGGGGCCTCTTTATCTATGCCTTAATTCTCCTTTGTTCTCCTCAATGTCTTTATTATTTGAAGTAACAACAATGAAATATTCATCGCCATTTGATAATCCGGGTCCTCTGAACCAGGGCCAGATTTTCTAAGCATTCTCTGAGCTCAGCTAAGCCTAAATGCTATTATTGTCTTTATCCTTCAAACAAAAATGTCCTTCAATTAACAATGGTTTTGTAAACACTAGCTGCTTGTTTTTTTTTCCTTCCCTTCATTATTTAATCATTCAGAAAAGGATCGATTTCACAAGGGATCACTATTTAGTGGATTTAAATGCAAATTCTTTTTAGTTTAGATCTCGAGTATATACCTGAAATGATGTCCAAGTGTAGTTTTCAATTGTATATTAAAATATGCTATTGTTTTCACACGTATTTTATTTCAATGCAAAATAAAAATGTTTGAGTAAGAATTAAGGATTAGTGTTAGTACACCTGTAATAATCAACGCATTGCTTTTATTTGGGTATTTATATAAAGTCACCATTATCCTTTTTCCCAAACTATTTAAAATATTTAACCCTTTGCGTCAATAGGCGTTGGAGGAGATGATGATGATTTAAAATCCCCTTTTGCAGCTTTAGAAGCTAGAACACAAACCAGCCCATTATAGGGACATTTATGTAATAATTGCAAATGAAAAATTCGACATTCTATATCAGCGCAAAAGATCGAGTCTCTGTGCCCATGACAATATTATGCATAGGCAAACTGGATATTCATTGGCTTAATTCCTGCGGAAAACACAGCTTACATGCTACTTTTAAAGGTTTGTGGTGGCCTGTTGATAACGTCCTTGACTGGTAATAGCCAGAATGGGGTTCGAGTTCAGCTCAAACTCTTAGTTCATTTGGTCGCTACAATCTCACCTTCCCTCTGAGCTAAGGAAGGGGGCTATGGGGAGCCTATAGGTCAACCTACCGAGTCATCAGCAGCCATTACTATCCCTCCCTGGCCCAGCTTAGTTGGAGAGGGGTGTTGGGTGCAGATCACATGTATATATGGTCAGTCCCTAGGATATTGTCCTGCTTGCTAGGGCAATTTCACTGTCCCTTGCCTCTACCATTCATGAGCGGGCTTTAAACCTTTGGATCTGAAGACTTATTTTGTGTACCATAACTTTTGAATCGCTGCGAAAATGAATTTGGGAGTCATTTTGGTAAGAAATTACTTACCAATCTGTTGGTTTGGACACTTGGGTTTCTAAGAACATTGTCAATCCCATCATTGTACGGAAATTAAGATCTCTGTTGGTTTGATACTTATAATCCCTGCTGTAAGTTTTATACCATCCTCCAAGAGCATAATATATTGAATTCTACCAAAGTTCAAGGTCTGCTTAGCAGCTTTAGGAATTATTTGAATCTTTGAACTTATGTTTTTTGGGGGATTCAGGAGAAACCCATTAACCAATAAAGTCAATGTCTGTAGATTTACTAAGTTTACACTTGGGGTCTGAGAGACTCGCTAACCAAAAGACTCGATGGTTATAAACCTTAGTGGTTAATGTTTTTATCAGTGCATCTCAAGCAGAACACTAGGCATTACTTAATGATCTTTCCAGGGTCCTTACAGCCCCTAACACTCATTTTTTTAGCTTTTTACTATACATTTGTCACTCGTCTTTACTTCCATCATGCTGACGAAAGTCTTTACCATCAACTTCATAATAAAGCTTCATAGATTTCCTCTAATTGTGCATGGGCACAGAATGGTATCCCAGATCACAGTGCCGGGCCTTATGTCCCAAATTGATAAATTAAATCCTGTGAATTGTATAAATTTAGATTGAGGTTCTGGAAGAAACTCATCAACCCAAAATCAAATGGCTATAATTTTTAAGATTTTAGATTTGAATTCTGGAAGAAAATTTCCGACCGAAAGATTTAGTTGTTATACATTTGGAATCTAGAAAAAAAATTCACTAATCCAAACACCCAGCTATAAATATTTCTGTTGATTAATGTTAAAAGGCTTAAATAATTACCAGGCACGTATAGCCATATAAATTGTATTCTAGCTAATCTTCTACAGTGGTAAGGGTATTTCTTCATTCTTCCATTATAGCCTTACAATGTTTTCCAAGTTCATAATTATTGCCTTTTTGCATTAGCAATTTGCTCTGGTTTTTCCTTGACCAATTTGAAAAGTACACTCCATAACCAGTATTTTTTCCTTACTAAAGATATATCTGAAGTGAAGAGTCATTTAACATGTTTTTGGTCGTTATCTCGTCTGGGCATGAACCAACGTGATTTATGATGTAAAGTTACCATCACCACAATAGCAATGGTCAGAATTGCAGCCATGTCATTGGACTGCAATAAAGTGAGAAACTTGGATTATGTTGGGAAATCTTCCACTTTCAATCCTCATGCAATTGATTTTAGAAGTTATGCCTGCTCTACCTTACCTATGTTTAGGTTTACTTCCAGATTATTTCATCGTGAGGGGTACATTACTGTACAGTTTAGGATCTTTGTTCAGGAATTGTTGATTTATTTAACTGACAAATTTCTATGGGATATTTATCGCGTAGATTCCTAGGTGAACATGAATTTAGAGCATTTGCAGATAGAATAACTATCGCCACATTATCATATTTGACATTCAGGTTAAGAACCTCATTGTTGGTCTCAAAATTATTACTTAAGCCACTAATTGAGAAAAAGATAACTTTCCGAATTGACTGGGATCATGGTCATTGATATTAGACTTGTTTAAAGCCTATGCTTTGTCATAGCCTTACAGCAGTAAATGTAGGTAATGTTAATCTAGGTGGAAATTTTCGTTATATCTTTGTTTTAGGTCAAGGGACCTTGAGGTATTGATAGAAGCCCAATATAATTCATAGCTTTTTGGGTGCGTTGCAATGCACTTTAAGTACATAGTTTTATATTTTGTTGGGTTAGATTGATTTTCCCTATTTTTTAGATTGTCATATTTTTAAAAGAATTATTCTCTTTTTTTAGGAATCACCATAAGATTAGCATGCGTCTGCTGGAAAAGAAAATAATAAATTTTATTAATTTATTCTAAATACAACTCTTGAAGGTAATCCTTTTATTCTTCAGTAAAGGCTGATTCACACTGCACCTTCACGTCAAGTCACTTCACATCACGTCACGTGAAAATATTCTTGGAACGAATCCGTGCCGTGACGGTGCCGAGATGTGATGATGCTGTGACGGTGATGAATAGTGTGTATACATTGCACGGTTGACGGAACGGAGACGTGACGTGATGTGATGTGACGTGATGTATAATGTGAGTACATAGCACGGTTGACGGAACGCTGACGTGACGTGATGTATAGTGTGAATACATAGCATGGTTGACGGAACGGTGACGTGACATGATGTGACGTGAGGAGAGGAATAATGTGTATACATAGCACGGTTGACGGAACGGGGACGTGACGTGATGAATAGTGTGAATACATAGCATGGTTGACGGAACGGTGACGTGACATGATGTGACGTGAGGAGAGGAATAATGTGTATACATAGCACGGTTGACGGAACAGTGACGTGACGTGACGTTACGTTGCAGTATGAATCAGTCTTAAAACGTGTCTTGGTATTTTTATATATATGTATTATAACACAGTTATAAGCTATATTTATTATGCAAGCAAATGGCTTGGGGACGCCAGATCATTTCCAAGCAGTCATTCAATCAACAGCCAAACAACTACCGTTTTCACTAGAACCTTGGACACGGGAAACGTATTGCATCATTGAGACAAAGCTTAAAAACAGGTCGCGTTTTCGAGAGGTCCGCTGGGAACGAGAGTCGAACAAACAATGCTTAGATTAATGGTTCCAATCGGAGTGTATTTAGGCGATTCATCATGATATTTGAGACGGTAGGTAATTACACACGTATATATCACTAAAATGCGGGTGCCTCTACTTGGCCGTGTTTGGCTATCGCAGTCCGTCCCAAATGGAGCACCATCGACGCAGGTGCATTAATTAAGGCAAGAACATTTTTACAGCTGTTGGCAAACTTTCTTTCTCGAAATGGCTATGGCCGTTGCCATTTAGACACTATTGGGATTTTTGTCGTCCCGCGCTGCCCTTCGGTGTGTTTACAACCGTTGACTTTATTAATGGCTTTCGGTCCATTCTTTACTGACGGTGCTTTTAGGAGGTTTGTTTCCATTTTTTTTTTTTCAAATCGGGTCAGGGTGTTGGGGGTGAGGGCCAAGAGGGAACCTCCTACGGTTGCAAGTGAGAAAAGGGGAAAAGGTATTTTCGAATTTATATCTCTCTCCCTGTCTCTTCCCCCCCCCTACCCCTTCCTATTTACTCACCCCCTCCCATCCCACCCCCATCCCACTCCCCAGGTCCCTGTGCCCACCCACTCACTTTTCCCCCTATGAATTGTTTTAAAGCGTCGGTCCTTTCTTGCCTCTTTCGGTAGGCGTCGTGTGTTGTGTGCGCCAGCGATGTGTAGCACTTGTCATTAATGGATCCGTAGTAATCAAACAGAGTTGTAATACAGTCATTTGTCAACACGTCCGCTCAGTTTCCATGTACCTTCTTTTCTTCATTCTTTATGTCCTTCCCCGTCTCTTTTCTTTTCCCTCTTTTACTTTTTTCTTTCTCTTTTTGTAATCGTACGTGTTATTACCACCTAGAAAAGATTTAATCTGGTTTATTTTTCGCTTTTTTTTTCTTTTTGTCTAGATTACCTCTATCTCACTGATTATAAGTTTTGTGGGTTTTTTGGATTACTTATACAGAAATGATTACCTCTTTTCGAAATGACGAAAATCACAAATTGTTTTCATTTTTTTCAGCAACT
The DNA here is from genome assembly GCF_036898095.1 of Palaemon carinicauda. Classification (NCBI taxonomy): domain Eukaryota; kingdom Metazoa; phylum Arthropoda; class Malacostraca; order Decapoda; family Palaemonidae; genus Palaemon; species Palaemon carinicauda. The sequence continues at coordinate 38,497,729 of NC_090765.1, forward strand.
GACCCATCAACTTTTCCATTTGCGCTTTATCTCCTTTATTTTATTTTTTTAATTAGGACGGATTGCTTGAATGATGAGATTGAAAGCAACCATTTTTATCCATTTTTCATAAAAATCGCTTGTGATTGTGTCGAAAATAATCGCTTAAGGCACTTAACTGTACATGACACTAATTGTATTTTGGAAAAAAAAAAGTATTCATGCGAGATTTCTTTTACTACTCTCCTAATGTTTTTTTTCTTTTTTTTTTTACATGTTGATATCTTTATTTCAAAGAATTAAGTAGACACAGCAGATTTCTTCAAAACTGTGTGGTATACACGTTATTCTTTAGAAAATTTATTCAGAAATGTATTAATTTTTTTTTCTTGTTCATGCTGCCTTTTACTCCATAATTTTCAAGTTACATTACAGTATAAAAAGTCTCAAACAAAATTTAGTGGATTTGGTGGAGAAAACGGGCTACTACTGTAGTTGCGTCTTTTGCAAATGAAAATACACCTCTTGAATTACTATTTCACTTAATATTTTACTTATATTACAGTCATCGCATTTATCACATTGTAATAAAAGTTTTGAAATATTTGTATACGGTTTATTTATAACCATAGTGCTATTGTTATATTTTATTTAACAAATGAATTATTACAGAAATATCTGAATTAAAATTGAGAATAAGTTCGAATTTTGTTTCATAACTTTATTCTATGTGAAAAAGGAGCTATGAATAACTTACTGAGAAATCAAGAGCAAGAGTTGGACTGCCCATTTGATGGGTATCAAAAGAAAATTAGCTCAGACTTTTCCCCTTTTAATGGGTACTCTCCTTATGTTGAATGAAAAAAATGACTTTCCTCTCTATGGTAGAATAAGAAATATGACTTTCCTCTTTATATAGAAT
>NC_090765.1:38503629-38511129 GCF_036898095.1 Palaemon carinicauda
ATCATGTACAGTATGTCATTTTTAGAGGGGGGAGCCATGTACCAACCGTGTGTCACACGATCGTACATAGTAACGACATTTCATTTTGTGTATATATTATGCTTGTATCTTTGCTCTCCCCCTCGCACTGATGAGAACCTGAAATAACATGTCTGTTTTTCTCACAGTTAACTGTTAACTGGTGCAGTGTCGGTTGAACATGATTTTGCCTGTTATATCTTTTGTGCTCTTTTTCCCTGGAATTTATGTATATAAAAACGGATGTTCTGTAATAAAGTTACTCAGTTGCTTACATCCTGCCTTTGAGTTATAACCTTTTCTCGGCTCGTCACAAGATCATTATTTAAGGAAAACTTTCAGTTAAAAAACTAATAATTTCATATCACTCATTAAGAATGCAAGTGAAATGATTTTAAATAACTTGATTCGGAACTTTGGAGTTAAGTACAGTAACCAAGTCGCTATATATTTTGAATTCGTCGTTGTATTCGTACTTGGTGATACATAGTATCATTTTACAATTAGTTCGAAGGAATATAACTTTTCCTTCATTATGTGGCCATATTGGAAGATCCTTTTTTTCTCGGGATGCGGCGTGATTGCATCCTTAATTTCCTCGTTTTTGCTGTTTTATTATTAGCTTACCTCCACTGCATGGGGATTGTTTACGACTGATTAAGACCAAAGGTGTTGTGACGCCAGTTTATTTTGCAAAATTATTAATACCTGGTCTTATCCTTCATAGGATCTTCATCTCGTCCTAGATTAGTGATAATTGCATTGAGTAACAACTTAATTACAAATATATATTTCAAACGATCATCAGATATTCTCCCACAGATGTGTTCAATGCATCCAAAGTTGAACGTTTGAACTTACATCCAATTGCTGTAATTGATCCATATCGGATTTTCTTAGGTACTTTGGATCCAACCCTGTTTAATCCGTTTATCACTATGATATCCGTAAAGTCCATCGAATATCTTTTATGAAATCTAATGAGTTAATTATTAGCTTATGAAATGTCCACCCTAATGTCTTTCAATACTCTGACTATGACTTTTCCTATGAACACGTTTTCCTTGAATTTCATCAAGGTGTGGGTTTTTTTGGGGGGACGGGGGGTATCAGTGACCCTTTAGGATTGTTGAAAATACAAACAGTGCAGATAGCAAGTGATCTACCCAAACACAGCTCGGTCGTTGTTTTATATTGCTTAAGTATTGCGTTGCAATTAAAGATCATGTCTTGATTCACTAGTTTGTCGACCTATCTAGTACTGCAGGGGAGGTTCTTTCTTGTTAATTTCTTTTTTTCGCTTTCGTTCCTCTCTTAGTCGTCTCAAATAAAAATACTTTTACAAACCCTTATCTGTGTGCTTACAATATCTATTCATGATACCCAATGGGCATAAACCTCGCCTAATCAGCGATATATTAGATATCGACCCAGGTTGAGAGTAAGTGGGCTAGTGATTCGAGCTTATATCTAGAAAAATTCGTTATTCCTTTATTGGTCTAAGCAGGAAACTTTGCTATTGATACGTATTTAACCAAAGTGGTCCGCAGCTATAGATGGTAAGTTCAAAGGACCAAAAACTTCAGATGTACGCAAGCATGTGCTGTATGTGTGTGTATATATATATATATATATATATATATATATATATATATATATATATATATATATATATATATATATATATCTATATATATATATATATATATATATATATATATATATATATATATATATATATAGATATATATATATATATATATATTATCATTATTATTATTATTATTATTATTATTATTATTATTATTATTATTATTATTATTATTATTAGCTAAGCTACAACCCTAGTTGGAAAAGCAAGATGCTATAAGCCCAAGGGCTCCAACTGCATTTATAGATATGTAGATATATGTATGTATACAAAAATATAGATATATTATTCATATACAGTGTATATATATACACATATGTATATATATATATATATATATATGTATATATATATATATATATATATATATATATATATATATATGTATATGTTTATATATATATATATATATATATATATATATATATAGATTTGTGTTGTATTATACAATTTGTCATGTAAGTCAACGCAGTAAATCTCTATAATCTATCAAGTTCCCTGATGATCCAACTTTTGACGCCTGTCCACAGAAACCAATTAGTCACTCGATTAAAAGTGCTTTAATTGTTCGAAATTTTACTGAAGTAATTTGATTACCCGAGGAAAAAAATCAAGTTAAAATGCGTCTCCTTTTCTAAAGCAGAAGAAGAAAAGGTATGAAACCTGGCACTACCACTCGGTATTGTAATCGTAACTATTAATGATTTATACAAGGCTAAAACTATACGCACTGTGTGTCTGTCTGTGCACAGTACACGTACGCAATAGACTCTCTAAGAAATGTACGCAGCTTAGGTGTATGTGTATCCACGCATGTTGCATATATATATATATATATATATATATATATATATATATATATATATATATATATATATATATATATATATATATATGCACATATATATCGTATTTATATCAATGTGCTGCATCTGATAATCGAAGCATGGGCTTTTTTCTATATTATTTTATAATCTTATTTATAAACTGCTTTTTATATCTTTTGATATGTTTATTGTTTAGTTTTACCACTTTTTTGCAACATGTGATAAGCCTCTTTTTGACAAAATGTGGATTTTATATAGAGAGAAAGAGTTTGAATGTAGACCTTGCAGTGCGCACAATCTATCAGAAATAGTAGTAGATTATGATATTTAATTTTCCCTTAAGAAATAGATGATTTTTCATTTGTACAGTACGCCTACATCTCCATTCATTACTTTGGTTATCTTATCTTATTTTCGTGTTGAGTAATTTGTTTTACTTTATCGTAGTTATGTTTTTACATAAAATTTAATCTTATTATATTCTTTTATATATAGATTTTTATTTTTACGAAGGTTCAGTTTTTAAATTTATTCCTTATGAAGAAAGGGAATAATATCAACTTCATGAATTATAAACATACCAAACTTAATATAAGTGCAAATCTGCATGATACCATTATTTTATTATATATAGATACTTTCTCTTTTTATCAATGCCAATATAATAAAAGCTATATGTGAAAGGATTTTTTACTGATAAATCCAAAGACTCGATAATTATCATGAATAAATTCAAATCTTGGTCAATTCAACTCTTGGCTAAGGCACTGAGTGTCGAATGAATTCACAATGCAAACATTGAATTTTTACACCTAACACGTTCAAATTATTCCGGAATTCCTCGTGTTATTACGAATATAATGCACATATGAATGAGTACATTGATCAGATATATAAAGTGGAATAAAGTCTTATCGCTGGTCACTCCCACGTATTGACCCATTTACCTAACTGGATGAATGTATTCATTCGGGGATGAATACTTTATTGTCAGTATACTTGAGGGAGCTGTGTCTGTTACGTATTCATTACTCGTAGTAAAAGGATCAAATATATATATACAGGGATTGTCGTCTTCGTGACTTTCTGTAATAATGAAATTTCGTGGGTCTTTATTTGCATATTTTCTCTTATATTCACACTTGTATCTCTGATTTACCTTTGTTTGTATTTTTATTGATATTATTATATGAACCTTATGTCATTAAAGATTAAAAAAAAAATTCATAAGATTTGTACTTGGTGTGATATAATTATGAGAAATCCTGTAAAATACAGAAATAATGTTAAAAATAAGAAGCAAACTATTTATAGTTTAAGAACTAGTATGGCAAATATTATCGAAACACTTTGTTCAACACGAATTCCCCAAGCTTTTCTTGTAACAGGCTTTTGGTTTATAGCATCGTGTAGGGATGTAAATTAAACTGATTTTATTTCGTCTTAACAAGTTGTTCAAATTATTCATTCCATGAACTGGTGGAAAGTGGAATAACACTTCCGATGACACCTGATGATACAACTCTTGGGGAAAAAGGAAACAAAAAAATCAGTTGCTTGTGAAGCTCAGGCTCAGGCTAAGGCATTGTCACTGTCCCTTGCCTCTGCCATTCATGTGCAACCTTTAAACCTTGTAGGTTTCTTTATAATAACGACGTAGATCAAAATATTATGCTTCCTAAATATTAACTTTCAATCAGAAGTCAACACAATTGCACGTAGAGAGGGATTCTGAACCCATAAGCGAAAGAGAAAGTGTAGGATGATGCATATTATTACCAAATTCTTTTCGGTTTTTTCTTTTGCTTTTATTCGTGTTGGATTGTGTACACTGAGAATTTTTAATCAAAAGGAATAATTATTTGGCAATTTAGCGTTTGAGAAAGTAACATTATTTATTCTGCGAAACATTCTCCATTTACGTATGTGCACACTCACATAATCATGTGCATTTGTATACCTTATTTTTTATCCCCACAAAGAATATACATATACATACATACATATTTGCATACATGCAAAGGTAGCCCTGTAATTTTTAGATATCACTCGTTCCAGAATTTGTTGTTCACATTATATATAATGTGTATGAATATATATTTATATATGTGTGTGTGCTTATATATACACATACAAAATTTTGGACGCAACTTCTCTTCAATATAGTTGTTTATATGTGTGTGTATATATATATATATATATATATATATATATATATATATATATATATATATATATATATATATATATTTATATATATATAAATATATATATATATATATATATATATATATATATATATATATATATATATATATAAATATATATATATAATTTTATATACATATATATATTATATATATATATATATATATTATATATATGTATATATATATATGTATATATATATATATATATATATATATATATATATATATATATATATGTATATATATATATTTATATATATATATATATATATATATATATATATATATATTATATATGTATGTATATACATATATTTATATATATATATATATATATATATATATATATATATATATATATATATATATATATATTAAATGTCTACCAAATTAACAATATTCATAAATATTAGCCCGATAAGACGAGGCTGTAATAATTATAATAATTATAATCCACTCGATTACAAAAAATCCTGCGTATATATTTAGCCGCTGAGCAATATAAAAAGAATTAAGAGAGATATCGGGGAATGAAAGCCTGTATTAATGTCAACCCGAGCATCCATTTTCATATTTAAAAAGCCCAAGTGTTACCATCGATCGCTTCTGTCTATTTCCTCCCCCACGAAGTTGATTCTTGATGGGAAATTTCTGTGTGTAATTCCCGTCACAACAAACATCATCCAGTACAGATAGGGAGATTCGAGTGTCTATGTTCCAATCTAAGCTGTCATTTGCCAACCCCCCCCCCCACCTCAGCATTGGGTGCTTGCGCACGCAATTCGTCGTAGCCCAATCTTGGCATTGCGCCCTTCGCCATTGCTTGCTTTTCTTCATTATTTAGGCTTGGCGGCCTCTCTCTCTCTCTCTCTCTCTCTCTCTCTCTCTCTCTCTCTCTCTCTCTCTCTCTCTCTCTCTCTCTCTCACCTTTGTTGTTGCTGCCAATAATGCCGTGAAATTATGATGACATTTTGGAAAGATCAATTTGCTTGTTGGGTGTTGACGATGTTTACCCTAACTATTTATTATTATTATTATTATTATTATTATTATTATTATTATTATTATTATTATTATTATTATTATTATTATTGCTGTTATAAATATTATTATTATCATTATTATTATTGTTGTTGTTATAAATATTATTATTATTATTACTATTATTATTATTATTATGTTTTTTCTTTATAATTAAGTGGAATAACGTAGTACCCTATTAATTAAACATGCGATTACTTAATTTTTTTTCATCAATATTGAATGGTCAAATCGCCTACTCCGCGCTTTATCACCTTGTTAACTTTACCCTATAAACCCCGTCACAGCATCCCTGGACATCACCCCCGCCCTCTTCATTCTTTTCCCCATGTGCTGTTCTGGTCATTTAGCTTTCGTGTTATCATCGTCGTCCCTCTTGCCTGAAGGCCACCGAGAATTTGAAATATCCTTTACATTCGTTTTTTGTGTTTGTGTGTTTCTCTTTGTTTCGTTTCGTTTCGCCTCCTGTTTGCTTTCATTCATCTCTCTCTCTCTATTTTGGCTTCCTCCATTCACCGAAAGCTTCAGCTTCCATTAAGTCTCTTACCTCCCCTCCTCTATTTCTCCCCTCGACCTTGCTGACGTAACTTAGAAGGTTGATCTTGACCCCTTATCCCTATCCCTCCCCTCATCCTTCGCCTCACCCCCCTTCCATTCAGCCCACGGTGGTGGTGGTGGCCTTCACATCTCTCTCTCTCTCTCTCTCTCTCTCTCTCTCTCTCTCTCTCTCTCTCTCTCTCTTTTCCTTCTCCCCCATGCCGTATGGCTATCTCCATCCCCCTATGTTCAGTTTGCCAACAAGCGAGTGGCATGTTGCTGTGTATTGCAAGTCGTTGCATGAAAGTTTGAGGGCGACGCTCAGGGCGCGCGATCCGACAAGTTGGTCGCATTCAATATTAACAGCCAAACTCAAACAGAATCAGAAAATCCACCAGCCGCTACGACCGACGACAGACGAACGTCGGCTGCTATGACTATGACGGTAACTGTGACGACGCGGCGTCTGTGACGGGGTAATGGACTGTCTATACTCCGCTCTCTGTCTTCGACGGTACCCCCGTAGGAGGTCAATTCTAGGTTCAGATAAAGCAAGAAGAAAAGAAAAAAAAAAGAATCATCAGGTAACGTGAGATGAGAAGGAATAGCCTTTCTTTGGATTAGGTATTCTGTTTATATATTGCATATGTTATTCAAGTGAATATGTGCCTCTGTGTACATATATACATTAATTTTCGTCATTCTCTCTCTCTCTCTCTCTCTCTCTCTCTCTCTCTCTCTCTCTCTCTCTCTCTCTCTCTCTCTCTCTCTCTCTCTCTTGTATGATATAGACTTACGGTTTGTTAGAAAGTCTTTCGTAATGCTTTTTGCCAGACTCACGCCCACTTTGTTGACTAGCAGATACCGATATTCATATTCAGCCGGGAATAAAGCACAGTTATGATAAATGACAGTCCAGAGCTATGACACCCAGCATTGATACTTGCTATATATATATACATATATATATATATATATATAAATATATATATATATATATATATATATATATATATATATATATATATATATATATATATATATATATATATTTAATGTGAACATATACGCACGTATATGTGCGGGAATATATAATGTATCATATATACATACCGTATATCCATATATATATGCATATATGATATATGTATTTATGTATGTGTGTAAGATTTTGTATATGTATGAAGTGTTTGTCCACATCTCATCAACATCATTC
>NC_090765.1:38516129-38518629 GCF_036898095.1 Palaemon carinicauda
TCATCAGCACCCATTGCCTGGGGTTTGGGAGCTGATCATATGTCCTGCTTGATAGGGATATGTCACAGTCCCTTGTCTCTGCCTTTCATGAGCGACAAAAAAAGAGTTGAATTGATTTACTAGGTTGACTACGCAGGCACTTAATCAAATTGATTTGTTTTCTTTGGTCCTATGAGCGTTTTAGATATTTAATTTGTAATGTTTTTCTTTAAAAGCTTAGAAAAAATCCATCCTTTACATTATTTTCATTTGGATGGTAGATACAGAATGAAAAAAATGCAAGTAAGACTTGAAAATGTCTCATAGAAAATTTAGGAAATGACTTCGCAATATCAAAATGGCACATACAAAGATACAAGGTAGACCTAGAAACAACCGTAGGCAAAAGCACTTGAAATTACCTGGCCATAAAGGCATGTGCTAAGTGGTTAGCTGCTGAATTAAAAAAAATGTTTGAATTCAGTTATGTTTTGGGAAAAAAAATATCTTAGAAATTTTGTTTGGATGAATTACCCAATTTTTTCCTTTTCAAATTTCAGAAATTACATAATTATAAAGAAATTTATATCCTCTTGTTTGTAATTACTGTATTATTTTTTCGATGGAGCTTCTTACTACATTTCATAAGGAAAAATATGTATATAAGAAAATAAGGACTTATTTTCATTATACAATATATACTATTTGTAACTTATTACCTGATAACATTCCTTGAAAATTCCAATATTATTGTTAGATATGCGTTTTTATACTCCCTAGGTACTAAAAAATAAATCCTTATAAGTAATGGCAAACATAATTTTATATTATTTTGTTGTAATGAAATGTTACTTTCTCACACCGCACTTTAATTTTAAGGTTCGAAGAAATATAAAAACAATTACCAAACTTCTTGTAAAACTATCGCTGAAGTAACAAGCTCTGAAAAACGTGATTGTTACAAAACTTCTTTCCATATTACTTTTGCGTGGCCAACTTTTTTTTTGTTAATGATAGCTACGTGATCAAATAATTTGTAATAATGTCTGCAACTTTGATCATTTTTCATGATTTTTTTCAATGTATTTCAACGTTTATTTTCGCTCAAATGTGCTGTAAAATTAATATATTGCTAGAATTGGTTATCCTACCAATAAAATCTATTTACCTCTCTCTCTCTCTCTCTCTCTCTCTCTCTCTCTCTCTCTCTCTCTCTCTCTCTCTCTCTCTCTAAAATGTAAATTGCATTTCTTCACTTATTCATTTTGCTCAAAACCTCTCCATAATTCTCTAGTAGGTGACAACTTGGCAAACCCCAGAAAAAAATTGACATATCTGAGGCCTTTGTCCTGCAGTGGAACAAAAATGGCTGCATTTGTTGTTGATATTTTATATATATATATATATATATATATATATATATATATATATATATATATATGTATGTATGTATGTATGTATGTATTTGTGTGTGTATGTATGTAATCTAAGTTAGTCCATAGAAGTGTTCTTTGATTCAAGAGTCCCGACGAACTGATTCTCCAATCGTTAGGGAAGGGGGGCGGCCCCCCCCCCCCCCCACGAGCTTCCTTGCCATGAACTTTACCTTAGCCGAGTTTGAAATTTTCCCAGTTTCCTCTGGGGGTCTCGCTTGGGTCTATGCTGGTAAGTTGAACTTTTTCCATCGGGCTGTTTCTCCTTTAAGAGAAACGTACCCGAACTATGTACTTTTTAGAAGTAGCGTGATGTTATGTTTATTCGAGTTACTTTAAAGTGTTAGTTATAACGTCACTTATTGAATTTTGATTATCATGATAATTATGATTAAGTGGTTTCCTTTTAGTGTTATTATCCACTGATGTTTTTAGGGTATATTTCTTGTAGACCTTTTTCCCATAATTATTCATTGGTACCAACGGCACATGTTAATCTTAACATTATTATTATTATTATTATTATTATTATTATTATTATTATTATTATTATTATTATTATTATTATTATTATTATTATTATGCGGTGAAAAATTCTCCTACCCTTCAGACCGTCGTAACACCCGCCAAGATTTTCTTTCTGGAATTTATTATTTCTCGATTTGGCTTTTTCGGTAATTATTAATTTTCAATTTTTCTGTAGCAATCAATCGTTTTTACGGCTTTTGATGGCTATTCCTTCTTATTTAATTATAAAGGTGTAAAATGTCTATATACTTTTATGGTCTTATAATTATTTTTCCAATTCAATTATTTACTTTAAATTGATGGTTTTTTTTTGTATTTATCATCTATTAGTTTTTATGTGCTTCCATATAATTAGTGCTCATTCATTCATTTTCAATTAAACATTTTATCTATAGATTTTTCCTCGTTCACTGGATCCTTTGTTCTGTAGTATTTGTTCTCCTGCAAATATTAAATATTTTCCTTCACGATCTTATCTTTTTATTTATTCATTTTGCCAAATAACATTTACCAACTTAATTGCATTTTTATCCATTTACTGAATTCGTTATTTCATTGGT
>NC_090765.1:38526129-38531129 GCF_036898095.1 Palaemon carinicauda
TCCTCATTCAAGTTTAGGGTTTATATATTCATATATATATATATATATATATATATATATATATATATATATATATATATATATATGTATATATATATACACACTTTGTAGAAGAATGTGTTACCCTTCACAATTTCAACAGGTCTTAATTGCGAAAGCTGCAACTACCTCTTGCCCTTACACCATTGGTCACAAATACTAATAGTCGTCTCAACTACCGGTTACATGTTTCTTGATTTACTACTTCTGTTATCCAAGGATTATCGGTTTCATTTTCTTTATTGAATTTACTCGTTAAAAAGAAAGTTGATTTTGGGCTCGATTGTTCATATGTCTGAATATCACGAATCACAATACGTATTCAATATACTGTACATATTTACTTATCATCGTCTTCATCATCAGTCATTACTCGTAATTCCACACTCGTCTGTGTATGGTCTCTCTATACCAGTCTATACCAGCAAATTTCAAATTTTTTTGGCTCATCAATCCATCGTCTTCTCTTCCTTCCTCCCCTCCTTCGTTTGCAATCTATATATGTACACACAAAAAGCTATGGTACTATAAATCTTACCTATTCCACCTCTTCCATCTGGTCCTGGTACCACAAGGTGACTTAACCTTCTGTTGTTGTTGTTGTTGTTGTTTCTGAGTAAGTCAGCCTTTTCTTGGCACGGGCTCTTGCTTCATTACCAGCCCATCTCATCCTTTCGTTCTAAGTATTGTTCTTTAGTACGTGTCTGCCAGCCCATGTCCTTCTCCTGACAACGTCTGCCATTCATTTTGGTGGTCGCCAAATATAGCTTAACTTCTCGCTTCGGGAGTTCAATGGTGTAGTAACCATGCTTTAGCTTGGGATGATAATATTGGAGAACTATGAGGAAAAAGGAAACGTAGTGTTAACGAGTTTTTTACTCTGTTTTGAATCTCTTTCAAATACGTCGATTCCTCTTGTACGTTATTGTTACAGTGTTTGATTAATATCGAAGATATTAAAAAAAAGAAAAAAGAAACTTATTCATGAATTTTAAACGAAAAGTATTATTAGGTTCACAACATCCGTCTGTATCTAAACTATTAATATTGTACAGTCCCTGCCTTTAGGACAAAATGAATCTCTCTCTCTCTCTCTCTCTCTCTCTCTCTCTCTCTCTCTCTCTCTCTCTCTCTGGCTGTAGTAATCCTTTTTCCGACGTCCTCCGATGCAGTATCTCTAATGATAGATATTCCGTTGTAAAAATCACCAGCAATAGAAAGGCTGTGATTAGTTTGCCTGTTAATCAGTCATTTAAGATTCGCAGAATTTGATTTCACCGTTGATTTGCAATTGCAAACTCAGATTTTTTAGTTTCCGACTGAGTCTGCAAATCCATTGCACGGCGATAGCGGCTTTTAACTTCTTTTCACGGTGAGGGTTTCCTTTGTCATCTAAGTTATCGATGTTTATGATGATGATTGTGTTCTGCTGATCCTGGCATTTATCGTGTAGCCGGGGGAGGGGGGGGGGGAGTAAGGGCCGGTGGAGGGGGACGATTAATGTTGAGATTTGGGGGGAGAGGATTTTAGAAGGGGGAGGTTTTTTAAGACTGAGTGGTTGGTATACACTCCGGATTTGCAACTTCTCAGATGAAGGGTTGTTGTCGTCGTTGTTGCTCGTTTGTCGTGATGAAAGCTCATCTTTTCTTTTTCTTTTTTTCTTATTTAGTCTGAGCTGCTGTGGTCTTAATTTGTCGTTCATTTTTCGTTTTCATTTAGCCTATGTAAGTTTTTATTCCCTGATTTTTTGTACTTAAAATGAAGAAGAAACATTTGACAAACCTCACATCTATTTTCCCATTAAACAAATTAAGGATCGGGAGAATACACCGAACCTTTTACAAATATCAATCCCTAGCTACCCTCATTATTCGTTCATCCACCTCCCCTATCACGAAAACAAAATTATTAAAAGGCCGGTTACTTAAAGTATCTTTATTTAGACGATGCCAGAGAACTTCAAATCATTCATTCCTTATTTAGATCTGACGATTCCCCCAAAATACTCTGGAATCAGATAATTCATATCAGAAGTGAAAGGCCTACTGGAATCGTCCCTGCCTGGCGATCTGCCGGATTGGGATTGGAGTCCCACTGAAGCTCGATATTTTTTTGTAGTGTCTGCAATGTCAACATCCTTGGGATGGGTGTTTGGGGGAGCCTATAGGTTTACCTGCCGAGTCATCAGGATCCATTTCCTTGCCTTCTCTGGTCCTAACTTGGCTTGAGAGTGGACTTGGGCCGTGATCATATGTACAGTATATATGGTCATTCTCTAAGGCATTGTCCTGCTAGCTAGCTTTGTCACTGTCCCTTGCCCCTGCCATTCATGAGTGGCCTCGAAATTGTTGGGAACCCCCAGCCTCTGTTTGCCTTACAGGACCTTTTTAATTGATTAATTAATTGTACTGCCACGCCCTTCTTGAACGAACGTCTAAAGAAAGTTACTATATGCAATCAAGAATTGCAGGGTTGAATATGTAAAGTTTATAAAAAAAGACTAAAAACAATATCAGTGTTCTTGTAAGGTGCTTACTGTTTATATTGAAGTTAATAATGTAATCGATTAGTAAGAAAAAGCCAGTCTTCTCCAATATTTATATTTCGACTAAGATTAATTATTTATCAATAATGTCAAGGGCAATTAACTCTCTAGATTGATCGTGCGTAATTGTTGGAAAAGTAAGTTGATTAACCAAAGTAACCTGTTTACAAGAATCTGGATTGGCAATTTTGTGGAAAATATAGTTAATTCCTTTTATCTTTATGCTATTGTATAGGCCTATGTCATTACCCAATAAAAAAAGAATTTGTAATATAGATTTAATTTGTATTTCATGGTAAGATAGAGGAAACGGCCCACTTAAGCAACAAGAGAAAAATTTCTCTCAAGTTCCCATCTTTAAAAAGCTCACGCCTTAACACTATGGTACTTCATTAGATGCGGAAGTGACGTAATGAAACGAATTAATGGCGGCGAGACTTGCGAAAGACACGCTTATATATCCTGAACTGATCTGGTAATGCGTTTTCTCAGAGAATCAAATATGGCGGTTAATAAAAGGAAGTCTTTCAACCATTCAGTGCCCCTTTGTGCGCCTCTTCGTCATCGGAAGTTGTGTTGCAAATAACTAAAGTTACCAGAATGTCATTAGGCTCTGTTTGCGGTGGCCGATGTGGTAACGTCCCTGATTGGTAAATGCCAGACTGGGGTTCGAGTCCTGGTCAAACTCGATAGTTTCTTTGGTCGATGCAACCTCACCATCCTTGTGAGCTAAGGATGTCGGTTTTTGGGAGCTTATAGGTCTATATGATGATTCATCAGCAGCCATTGCCTGGTCCTCCCTGGTTTAGCTTGGGTGCTGATCATATGTATATATATTATCAGTCTCTATGGCATTTTCCTGCTTGATAGGGCAGTGTCATTATCCCTTGACTCTGCCATTCATGAGCTGCCTTTAAACCTTTAAACCAAGTACACAGTAGAATCGATAGATTTCTATCTACTTGTTCAAGTTTGGAAAAATCATGGGATTACTTGTAGCGAATGTTTTTACGTTGAACAGACTGACATACGTCCTTTTATAGTTTTATTTATGAAAGATCTATTCTAATATTGGTATTGTTTTTAAAGTATATTATTTGTTCATTACTTCTCTTATAGTTTGTTTATTTCCTTTTCTTACTGGAGTATTTTTCCCTGTTGGAGCCTTAGGTCTATAGCATCCCGGTTTTCCAACTAGGGTTGTAGCTTGGCTAGTGATAATAATAATCAATAATATTAAACTAACAGTTACACTCCACGCTCCTCCAGTCATGGCAACAGGTTAATTACTAGAATTGAATTACCTAACGCACATCTGCTTCAATCTTGTAACAGGTGTTCAGTTTTATATGAAATTACATATTCATTAACACCTCTTCACATGAAGTTCTCAATTCCGCCTGAACATGTAACCAATACGCAGACGTTTCTTCACATGTTAAGATGTCATTTAATTTTTAATTTTTATTATTTATTTATTTGTTTATCTTTTTTATTTTTTTTTATTTTTTTGTTTCTTCGGCGTTGCTAAATTGATGAATTTACTGTTTTAACAAACATGAATTTTCTTTCATCCAATTGTATGGCAGGATTACATTTTTGAAATTCAAGTGAAAATAGATTTGAATTTTGTTGGAAGTACCATAAAAAAAGCCAAGTCTTGTATGTAATGAAGTAATAAAACATCTCCCATAAGTGTGATGTTACCCAACATTTTTTTTATACGAAATTAGTAAAAAGAGAGAGAGAAAAACATAACTGTAAAGTTACCCGAAATTTTTCTACGAAATTTGTAAAAGAGAGAAAAACGTTTGAAGTTACTGGACATTATTTTTTTTTTCTTTTTTGTAGGAATTAGTAAAAAGAGGAAGAAAAACATTAGTATTTACAGTGAAAATCATTACGGCAGTAAAGTTGTTTCTTGCCTTACAAAATCAAACATAACGATTTCTTGGGAGAATTAATTGTCTCCTGAATAAAAAAAGAAAAGAAAAATAAACGCAGATTCCTTTATATAATTTTTTAGTAAGATATCTAGAGTATGTAAGAGTATATATAATTGAGGAGCTACTTCGTATACTTTATACTGCCAATTTTTAGCACCCTATCATTCTGCGATGTTCTCTCTCTCTCTCTCTCTCTCTCTCTCTCTCTCTCTCTCTCTCTCTCTCTCTCTCTCTCTCTCTCTACATCACTTATGTACTTGTAACCCTAGTTTATTAAATTTGAAAAACTCTATCTATTACTTTATTTGGTTTGCAAGTTTTCATTATATTTACACTGTATATATATATATATATATATATATATATATATATATATATATATATATATATATATATATATATATATATGTATATATATACATATATATTTATGTCTATATATATATATATATATATATATATATATATAT
>NC_090765.1:38533629-38556129 GCF_036898095.1 Palaemon carinicauda
CTATGCCGTGGAGTATCTTCTTCTTTTACGAGAGAATAGAGAAGCGTGGTCTCCTGCATCGATGAAAATGTCGCTCGTGGAGTATATCCATTATTTAATATAAAAGCCTGAACGGGGGGGTAGGAAAAGTTTAAGCCCTGGCATTCGCATCCAGCCCTCGATATATCTTTGACTACGTTTGGAATATGTTAAGCTTTTTGTGTAGCTCTACATGGTGTGGTTACGATGAAAAACCCAATATACATGCTACACAACACCACTGCCAAACTTCCCTTTCCCCTGACACCCTGGGTCCTTTCCTCCCCCCCCCCACCTCCTTCCATCCCTCCATTGAAGGAGGAAAAAAAATGGGGGATACAAAAAAGTTCGGAACCGCTCACTCTAAATTTATAAACACGAATCCCTTTCAATTGCTCAGCATTCGTTTGACCTTCTGCAGATGGGCCGCGCTTCGAACGGCGAGGTGAGACCCCGACTCTTTTGCAATATATTTATACATTAATGTATGCGTAAATGAATAAGACCTCTTGCGGGGGAAAAAGAGAAATTAAGTTGGTGTCCCATGATGATGAGGAAGGTTCTTGTTTCTCATTTCGAATAGAATCTGGTTCAGTATAAATTATTATTATTGTTTTTTAATATTCATTTGAACTTATGGATGTGTGGTGATATAACGTGAATGTCTTTAGAAAAAAAAAAATAGTTAGAATGAAGGTATTTCTAATCAAACTTGAAAAATTCGTTTTTTTTTTTTTTTTTTTTTTTTTTTTTTTTTTTTTTTTTTTAAGCATGTAAGTGGGTGGTTCGACATATGTAATATATGCTTGATTTTCCACAGGTTTCTAGACTGATCCCTAGATTTTCTAAATCCTAGTATCCTATGTAATAGACAGTTTGATTGCTTTGTCGCTAAACGGAATGTTATCTGCCTTTTAGTTGGAATTCCGTCTTCCAAAGGCTCAATAACATATTGGATTTACTGTATAGAAACAATAATTTGGTGTTCCAAGAAATTATCATTTCTGGCGACTGCTATATACAGGTTGCGCTCCCATGATCATTGTTCGTAGATTGAACTGATTTATTGTTGGTTTAAGATGCTGTTGGTGCTATGATGGAATCCTGTACAAGGATTCTAAAGACAGGTCAGAGCATTGAATCCACCAGAGAGCTTTGAGGAATATTATTATTATTATTATTATTATTATTATTATTATTATTAGTATTATTATTATTATTACTTGCTAAGCTACAACTCTAGTTGGAAAAGCAGGATGCTATAAGCCCCGGGGCTCCAACAGGGCAAATAGCCCTGTAAGGAAAGAAAATAAGGAAATAAATAAACTACAATACAAGTAACGAACAATTAAAATAAAATGTTTTAAGAACAGGAACTAACATTAAGATAAATCCTTCATATATTAACTATAAAACCTTCTTTGTGCATGTTGCATAAGATTTTTCATAATTGTAGCCATACTTTACATTCACAACCAAATATATTTAAGAACGTTAATAGGATATATAACGGATTTTGAGCGAAGCGAAAAATCTATTTTTGGGTGAGATAGCCATGTCGTCCTGATGGAAGTTCCTATAGGGTAGCTTCCTAGGGTATATTACAACTACGGCGATATTCCCAGAGAATTTACCTTAAGGTACCAGAATTCTAACTCCTGGAGCGAGTATCCCTCGTGAAAGGGATATCGCGACATATCAGAGGACGTATTCTAGACACGTCACATGGCAATCTACGACCTGAACAGAGATTCGTCTCGTAGGAGGGAGATTGACGAGATACGAATTCGGGAAAGAAAAAGGGGAGCCGCTCCCAAGGCTTCCCTATCCCCCGATTCGTATGCGTGCCTGGCGCCAATCCTGGCGCCATCTGTATTCCTTGTAGCGTACACGAGGTGCTACAGATACTGTATGTAGGGAGGGGTCCTACAGCCCTTTCTTAGAAAGGCAAGGGCGGGTCCATCAGGACGACATGGCTATCTCACCCAAAAATAGATTTTTCGCTTCGCTCAAAATCCGTTTTTTGGGCTCAAGCCATGTCGTCCTGATGGAAGTGTACCAGAGCATTACTGTATCTGTGGATTCTCAGAACGTGCCGTACTCCCCGGAGATATTTATTCCCGGTCGACTAGACCTAGAGACCTAAGATGTTACCGTTATACATCTTTTCAACTAACTATAAACTATGTTAGAGCTTCCTGCCCCCTACAGGGAAGAGTCCTACTAGACTCTGGAAAGTCTCGAAGAGTACATATATCTATGTATGAATACCAGGCAAGCTAATATAGTGGTCTCGCCCTATATTAAGTAAAGCATAGTTTGTATAGAACCACTGCGTCAATATATTGACCAGTCATCCGCACAATACTTGTATTGGACAAAGGTTTATATCCGCATAGGAAGAAACTAATAAAACCGCCCTCGTCCCTTTATGGGACGGAGTCCTCCCATTAGGGGACTTACATAAACCAATGCAACATAGCTTGCAAAACAGAACAATTCTATCAGAATTATCCCAGATAAGATACATAGAATTAAAATGCTCAATTATACCAAAAAATTGACACAGGTGAAAGAGACGCAAGGTTCTCAAGAACAAGTTTATTGACAGATAATAAACAGACAGGTTAACAACAAATATATATATTTATATAAAAGAGGGTAACCCAAAACTTTAAGCATAAGTATGATAGTAAACAGAACTTGTTTATCTGAAAGAAAAACCATTAAACACCACTTTAATGAGATACCAAGGTATCAAGTCATAAAAAATCTGTATTACAAATCAATCACATTAGCGTTAGAAACGCTTGGCACACATGTCTGAACTTATGCAAGGTTCACCTTTGAAGGAAGGAACAGTCTATATGGGCACTTGGTGCCCTCATTTAGTTTGTAGTACAGTATGTACCTACACACTCACCCTGGACTTAATCGTCCCAATTAAGACCACTGTTCCTTGCAGAGTTAAACAGTAGGGTTAACTACACGACCCACTGCTACCACAGATCTCTTAAGTTCCTCTACTTGCTTCGCATAGTGGCGAAAGAACACCCTGGAAGACTTCCAGCCCGTGTATGAACGGAGATGTTCAAAATCCATACAATTAAAGAAATTTAGGGATGAGGCAACTTTCCTCGGATCGTGACCTGCGGGTGTACTGTCAGGATCCGCTCTGCGAATAAAATATGTCATTTTCGCTCTGAGTTGATTCAGAGATAAATTTGAGCCTGATGTTTCTCCCCTGAATAGTTGACTACCCTTGAAGTCTGAAGTTCTACGAAGATAGACCTTTAGGCATTCTACTGGACATAGAGATGCATCTTCTTTCAGAGGACAGATTCTCCAGGGACCCCACCTGTTGGTGGGTAACTCATTCTTGGCGAGAAACGTAGGATCCGGAAACAGGTTCAGCTCCCCCCCATCCAGGAACTGAACACGACCTGCCTCTCTCGAGAGGGCTACGATCTCACTAACCCTGGCCCCGGACGCGAGTGCAAATAGGAAAATAACTTTTTGCGTCAAATCCTTTAACGCACATTCTTCATTGCTCAACAAGGAGGCGAAATGAAGAACTTTGTCTAAAGACCATGAGATGGGCTTTGGAGGTGCTGAAGGTCTGAGCCTAGCGCAGGCTTTCGGAACTTTATTAAAGATCTCGTTACCTAGGTCGATCTGGAAGGCAAATAAAATGGGTCTCATCAAAGCCGATTTACACACTGAAATCGTGTTAGCTGCCAATCCTTGGCCATGGAGGTGGATGAAGAAAGATAAGCAGAAATCTGTTGAGATCTCCTGCGGATTCTTTGCCTTTACAAAGGCCACCCATTTTCTCCAAGATGACTCATATTGCCTTCTAGTCGATTTGCACTTGTATTCCTCTAGGAAGTCTATGCTGGCTTTCGAAATCCCGAAGCGCTTTCTCACCGCTAGGGCGAGAAAATCATGAGCTGCAGGGTCTGGGTTTTCTGTAATGAAGCGCAGACAGTCGACTTCTGGACTCGCTGGGTCAGAACTGGATGTGGTAGCGGCACGAACTTCATCTGTAGTTCAAACGCCAAGGGGAACCACATGCTGTTCGCCCACTTGTGGGCCACTATTGCCGCTACCCCCTTGAAGGATCTCAGTTTGTTGAGGACCCTCAACAGAAGGTTGTGAGGAGGGAACAGATAAATCCTGGACCATCTGTTCCAGTCGAGGGACATTGCGTCCACTGCTTCCGCTAAGGGGTCCTCGTACGGGGACACGTACAGGGGCAACTTCTTGTTATCTTTCGTCGCAAAGAGGTCTATTTGCAGTTCTGGGACTTGATTCAGAATGAAGGAAAATGATCCTGCGTCTAAGGACCATTCCGACTCTATCGGTGTGAACCTGGATAGAGCGTCCGCTGTCACATTGCGGACTCCTTGAAGGTGAACTGCCGACAGGTACCACTTCTTCTTTTCCGCCAATCGGAAAATGGCTAACATTACTTGGTTGAGAGGTGGTGACCTCGACCCTTGTCGATTCAAGCATCTCACAACCACCTCGCTGTCTGTCACCAATCTTATGTGGATCGAGTGACGCGGGGAGACTTTCTTTAAGGTAAGGAGCACTGCCATAGCTTCTAGAAAGTTTATATGAAAGGTCCTGAATAGCTTGGACCAAGTCCCCTGGACTTTTTTCCGATGAGAGTGACCTCCCCATCCCTCCTTTGAGGCGTCTGAGTGAATCGTCAACGACGGGGGAGGTGGCTGAAGAAGAACAGACTTCTTTAGATGTCTGGCTTGGGACCAAGGTCTGAGAAGAGTACGTAGCCGAGGCGGCACTGGTCTTCTCAGGTCTCTTCGCGCGTTTGATGCATACCTTCTCCAAACTCCGGTTGCATCCTTTAGCTGTGCTCTTAGCACTGGGTCTGTCACTGAAGCAAACTGGAGAGAGCCTAGTGCCCTCTCCTGTTCGCGTCTTGATATCCTTTCGGAATCTAGAAGTCTCTTGACAGAGCCCGCTATCTCCTTCCTTTTCTTCATTGGGATGGAGAAACTGTGTGACAAAAGGTCCCAGTGGATTCCCAGCCACTGGAACTTTTGGGATGGAGAAAGTCGAGACTTTTTCTTGTTGATCTTGAAGCCTAGGTACTCTAGGAACTGGATCACCTGACTGGAAGCTTGCAAGCATTCGGTCTCGGATGCTGCCCACACCAGCCAGTCGTCCAGGTAGGCTACTACCTGAATTCCCTTTAGGCGTAATTGTTTGAGAGCTGCGCTCGCAAGCTTCGTGAAAATCCTTGGGGCTATGTTTAGCCCGAATGGCATGGCTCTGAAGGCGTACAGTTTCCGTTGTAGCCTGAACCCTAGGTAGGGGGAGAGTCGACGGCTGATTGGAATGTGCCAATAGGCGTCTGACAAGTCTATAGAGACTGAGTATGCCCTCTTGGGCAGTAAGGTCCTTATGTGTTGCAGTGTTAGCATCTTGAATTTGCAATTCACTATGAACTTGTTGAGTGGTGACAAGTCCAGAATGACTCTGAGCTTTTCCGAGTCTTTCTTGGGAACACAAAACAGCCTCCCTTGGAATTTGATGGACTTCACCTTTCGGATCACATTTTTCTCCAACAGTTCTTGAACGTACTCCTCCAAAATGGGGGTGGAGTGTTGGAAAAACCGAAGGCATGGGGGTGGAGTGCTGTACCAGCTCCAACCCAGTCCATTCTTGAGTAGGCTTTGGGCCCAGGGATCGAAGGTCCAGCGATCCCAAAATTTCATTAGTCTCCCTCCTACCGGTATCATTTCACTTGGACTGCCGTCCTGAGGTCTTGCCTCCCTGACCACGACCACCTCTGAATCCCCTTCCCCTTGAGGGGCGCCTAGACGAGCCTCTGGCTGCTCCTCTAGGTTTTGCACGAAAGGAAGAAGACTGTCCTTCGAACGTTGGGGCGAATGTGGTTGACTGACCTGGCACCGCCTGGGGTACCCACTGAAAGGCAGTCGGGGTTTGTGCCACCATCTGGGGCACTGGAGGCAAAGGCAATTGCAGTTGCTGTTGCTGTCTATAAGGCTTGGCTGGCCGAGATGGTAGCCTAGTCTTCATATTCTTCCTCTTTGGTTGAGGACCCTCATCCGGGGAAGATTTTCTTTTGATAGCCAGGCCCCACTTCTGGAGAAGATTTCTATTCTCCACGGCGGCCTTATCAACAACCTCTTTGACCACATCGGTAGGGAAAAGGTCTTTTCCCCAAATGTTGGAGGAGATTAACTTCCTTGGCTCGTGTCTCACCGAAGCCCCGGTGAACACGAACTCCCTGCAAGCTCTCCTTGCCTTGACGAAGCTATAAAGGTCCTTCGTCACTGTGGCTAAGTGAGACTTAGCCACTACCATGAACATTTCATGGACCTTGGGGTCACTTGCCATCGTCTCGAGAGTAGTCTGATGAGACATTGAGGCAGCCAGTCTTTCTTTTGTCTCGAACTCTCTTCGTAAAAGAGATTCGGACAGCTTGGGGAGGTCCTCGCCGAATTGCCGTCCGGCAATATCAGCCTCCAACTTTCCCACTGAGAATGTCAGATGGACATCCTTCCAGTCTTTGTGGTCCATAGGTAGAGCCAGCGACAAGGGTTTACACTCCTCCAGGGAGGGGCAAGGCTTGCCGGCCTCGACTGCCTTTAGGACAGCCGCAAACCCTTTCTGTAAAAAGGGGAAGGCTCTATCAGGAGAGGACACAAACGAAGGGAGCTTCTTGCTCAATGCAGCTACCTTCGAATTCGAGAAGCCCCTCTCTTTCATCGAGGATGAAAGTAGGGCTTGAGCCTTAGCGTGGTCCATAACAATGACCTCCTTCGGCTCTGTCTCCTCCCTTGAAGCTGGTTCTTTTCTCAGCCGGACATAGCAGTCCGGATATGATGCCTTGCTGGGCCAGAATTCTACCTCCTCTAGGGGAACTGAACCCAGCTTATCCGAAATGACGATCTTTCCAGTCGTCATCGGCATGTGCTCAGCATACCTCCATGGGTTAGCATCTGAGCATATGGGAAGGTCTTTCACATTGAGCCTTTTCCGGGGCCCATGTGATTCTGCCAGGGACTGCATACGCAGTTCCATTGCAGCCGCCTTCTCCTGATTCTCCTTCTGCATTTGTTGGATCATTCCAACAATCGAAGAGAGGGCCTGTCCCAGTTCTACTGGGAGGCCAGCCGATGTTGAGGGGATAGGCTCCGGCATCTGAACCGGAGTAGCCGACACCTCGTCGACCTCATCCTCTACGACATCCGGAGTTTGAACTTGATCCTGACCTTCTGCCAGGAGGTCTTCTTCCAAACGATCGTCCAGGTCAGACATCCTGTCACACAACTGGATGTCTTGCATCGCATCTGCGACTTCCTCGTCCACCTGGACTTGATCTTGAAGGATCTCCTCTTGAGGCTGGGGAATCACTGCCTCAGCTGATGCCTGGGGAAAAAGATACGCCCTCATCTTCTCACTTGGAAGATAAGGGCCAGAGGTGTTCTTCTTGAAGCCCCTTACCCAAGTACGAAGCTTTTCCCTAGCTATATCCCTTGATTCCGCCGTTCTAGGGGAATCAAAAGCCTCAGTAATCAGGTTAGTGCATACAGTACATACCTGAGGGTCCCAATACTGGAGATCATCCTTGGAGACAGCGCATGCTGCGTGTCTCCTACAACACTCATGTCCGCAGAGGTTCTTGCTGCGGACATTGCAGAAAACATTTCCGCACTTCGGAGGGTCCTCCTGTAAAGAGAAGAAATTTCCATGAGTATCAAGTGAACTATGTATCACTGGATATGCATAGTATAGCATAACAATTCATAAATGAAAGACACACACTTGTGTTTCCCTCACAACCCATTGTTGCAGCCTTCCAGATAATAAAATCAAAAATGGTTTATCTCTACTAGAGTAACCAATGCAAGGTTTCCATAGGAAACAGGTGGAGCTCACACCTAGGCAATGATTTTAAAAATCCTGGATAATAGACGGGGAAGAACTCTGCTTCCTGTCTGAGGGCAACAGCAAAGGGCTGTGTAAGAAAACACAATAGTGTTAGAAGATACAGTGCTGTACCTAAACTTTTACTATAGTTTTCTTCTTACTGTATATGCTATACAGAAGAATACTAGTACAGTATAGGAGGATGTGTGCCGGCCTGCCTTTGCCGGCCGGCACACACCACAATTACCTTTAAAGTATACTACTTAACAGCTATAGGGCGGCAGCCTTCTGGTTCAAATGCCTGTGCCGGCGGCAGCAGCTGCCGGCCAGCAACAGCCAGTGTTGGCCGGCAATGATTGCCGGCCAGCAACTACACAAGGTAGTACCCAGCTGCCGGCCACACTCTTGGTGACCGGCAGACAAGGACTGACATAAGCCGGCCGGCAGAGGTACAAGACCGATGCCAGCCGGCAGCAAAAGAACCAGAAGACTACACCTGCCCGGCTGCCGGGACAGGTACAGCACTAGAAGAAAATAGAATGGATGCCGGGATAAGAGTATACACAACCCCCCAAGCCCGGCAACCGAAAGAGTGCATATAAGGAAGGGGAGAAACTTAATTCAGGCTTCCTTGACCAATGCCGTCCGGCTCTGCCGGCAGGCATGGATGAGGGACCAAGAGAGGTCCGGGCAGCACTCGAAAACATAAGAACCTTGCCGTCCAGCGTCTCTGCTGGCCGGCAATGGGCTTAGTCAATCCATATCCCAACCTATACTAGGTCCAGAAGTAGAATGACATATGGTACAGTAATACCCCTGCCGGCCAGCTCTGCCGGCCGGCAAGGTACAGTACAGTAATGGCTAGGCCATTACGGAGATAGAGGGGGAAGGGACAAGAGGGTCCTGCCAACCTTGCTTTAGTGACAGATCACCCGCAGCCAAGAACTCTGTCTTAGCCTAAGGGAGATCTAAGGAAAAGGGCCAGCGCAGTAGTATAATACCTGCCAGCTTCCAGAGCACCAAAGCAAGGAAGGCGTTGCAACTCCCAAGGGAAGATTTATCCTCCCCGAGAACAGCAACAGGACTTAGTCTGGTCGATCACACAAGAAGGAATCATAACTACAGAAACCTTCGACAGTGACCTAAGGGAGCTCAGCTCCCTTTGTAAGTGTTAGGTCAGCGAGGGAGACTCTGCCCCAAGCCAAACAACACGGACTCAGACTAAAAACTCTGTTGTTCTGTCCCTCTTTGAACCAGACTCTGCTGGAACAGGAAGGTACAGTAACACCCTAGTATAGTTTTATCGAAAATAAATTCGGAAAAAACCACTTAGGGATAAGCCCAAGGCTTAAACAGAGGGAAAGGGATTGCATACCTTCTCCGAAGAAAAGAAAGCAACCGGGGAGTATAATAAAGTATACTAAGGCTCCATAAGCAATTAGCCTAGGCACCAAGAGAATCGATTACCTAATTCACCGAAACTCTCACGTATACAATCTTGGAAATATTCCACACAGTCTAAAATGTATAAAATATAGCCTAAAGCTTCAATAAAATTTTAATTACACTCGGAAAAACCATAATCATGCATTAAGTACTAGGACCAAACGACTAGGCTACATGGCCTAGCGTAGGCCAGAATGGCGAATACTTCGCCAAATAATACTAAGCACGAAAGGAAATCCTATGTAAAGCTAAATAGCTAAATTTTATTAAGCAAAACAACCAGGAATGTCACTCTGACTAACTAATTTATACCTAGCGAGTGACAGTGTCCAGGACACCTCTGGTAGGCTACGGCTCTTGTATCAAAGATTAATCCTATTAATCACTCAAAATTTTACCAAGAGCCTACATTTATACATAACAGACACTATACTCAACTTATCCGAGGTCAACGAAGACGAAGAAGCCATGAAAAGCTGAATAAATCCAAGATTTGCGAGAAAAACAGGAAAAAACACCGAGTTGTTAAGCTACGCAAAAAGGAATACAGATGGCGCCAGGATTGGCGCCAGGCACGCATACGAATCGGGGGATAGGGAAGCCTTGGGAGCGGCTCCCCTTTTTCTTTCCCGAATTCGTATCTCGTCAATCTCCCTCCTACGAGACGAATCTCTGTTCAGGTCGTAGATTGCCATGTGACGTGTCTAGAATACGTCCTCTGATATGTCGCGATATCCCTTTCACGAGGGATACTCGCTCCAGGAGTTAGAATTCTGGTACCTTAAGGTAAATTCTCTGGGAATATCGCCGTAGTTGTAATATACCCTAGGAAGCTACCCTATAGGAACTTCCATCAGGACGACATGGCTTGAGCCCAAAAATATATATATACATATATATATATATATATATATATATATATATATATATATATATATATATACGTGTGTGTATATATATATATATATATATATATATATATATATATATATATATATATATATATATATATATAATTGTATTTATCCAACACTAAGAAACTTGTTGTTCTTCTTTGTCTGCATCTTTCCCCACCCCTATGTGGGGTCGATGTTTCTGGCCAGCGTTCTCCATCTACCTCTGTCCCACACTTCATCACTGGTTAATCCCTTTGATCGAAGGTCATCCTTGATACAGTCCATCCACCTTCGCTTTGGTCTCCATCTCCTTCTCGTTCCCTGTACCTTCATTTCCATCACTCTCCTCCCAATGTACTGTTCATCTCTTCTCCTGACATGACCATACCACCTCAGTCTACTTTCTTGGATCATATCTGATAGTTCTCTAACTCCTGTGGTACCCCTAATTACCCCATTCCGTATCTTATCTCTTCTTGTCACCCCACACATCCATCTCAACATTCTCATCTCTGCCACATCCAACTTCTTCTTTTCTGTCTTCTTTAAGAAACAATAAATTATATATGTATATGTATATATATGTGTGTGTGAGGGTATATATATATATATATATATATATATATATATATATATATATATATATATATATATATATACATACATACATATAAACAGTATAGTCTGTATAAATATGTATGCATATATATTTATTTATGAAGCTCATTTTTCCCTTTTAGTTTCGAGTATTCATAGGGTGATGTTGCTATCCCAAAGCCTCGATCTATTGATGATCAAGATGCCTATGTATTGACAACTACTGTATTCACTTGGAAATTACCCATATAATTATTGTCAAGGGTCGACGTCGGTAAGGTGGTCTTCGTATCAGCATCTTCTTACGCAATGGTTACACGAGTCCCTTAATCAGCTCTACTATGTGTACGTGTTTTACCTTATAGTAAGAAATAGAAGCAACGTTCAGGTCTACGTAATTTTTTTTCCTAAGCAAGAAAATTCGTAATTATACATTTGGAGGGCTTTAAAGAACAAAAAATTACATAATTATGTACGATGCTTCTTTTTCTTAGTGTAAGGTAAAACACGTACATGTGTTAGTAGCAGTGCTGAAGGGGTTATGTGACGAGCCGAGAGAAGGTTGTGATTCAAAGGCAGGATGAAAGCAGCTGAGTCTTTATTACAGAACAGTCGCTTGTTATTTCAGGTTCTTGTCAGTGCAAGGGGAGAGCGAAGATACAAGCATAATATATACTCAAAATGAAATGTCGTTACTATGTACGATCGTGTGACACACGGGTGGTACAGTTAACAGCCTTGGAGTAAGATATGGGGTAGCAACCTCACCCTCGGGAAACTTGCTAAAAGTATATGATGGTTTAGGAATAACGCTGTTTTGAGTTATTGTTTTTACTCGTAAGTTGCTAATTAAACACACCTAAGTAAGACGGTCTTTCATGAAAGATGTCAGCTATCCACTTATGTAAGTGATCTAAATAATGTCTATGCAAGCTCTCGGTTGTGTCATCCTCGTTGAAGTATTTTTTCCCGAAATGTTTCAGCTTTGCTTTCTTCTTCAAAATAATTTTTCAGCAAGATATCGGTTTTCTTAAATGTCAGCTCATGTTCAAAATCAAAACATTTTATTTTTTTATGTGAAACCAATCAACAGTGAACTCACCTTAATTTTTTTTTATAGAAGATATCAATTTGTTTTAAAGTTATCAATTGTACCCTTTTCGTCACAGCAGTTTTCCCCAAAGCTACCACCTTTACACTTTTCATTAAATGCATTTTTGTAAGAACCGTCAGCTCTGATGATTATATCAAATTAGTTTGTCTGGAAAGTAGTTGTAGAACAAGTTTTTTCCTAAGAACTTTAATCTGTGTCTTATTCATCAAAAGAGTTTTCCCTGAAACTTTTGAATCTATCCACAATTGAAAATCTTTCCAGTGTTCATTTTCACATTGATTTTCCCTGACAGTCATTAGCTGTGCTATTGTCACCAAAATTATGTTCCCTGAAAAGTGTCAGCTGTACATCCATCTTAAATATTATCATTTAACCCGAAAGCTGACAGCTGTCCGCTCCATCGTCATTTTTTTTTTCTTTTTCATGCTGACATCTGTGCATTTACCATTGAAAATTTTCCATTATAGCTATTAGTCATCCAAACGTCATCAAAAGCTTATTTTACCTATCATTTAAAAGCTGTATCAAGACATTTAAATTTAGTTATTAGGTCCAACAAGCATTATTATCAACTGTTACCATAAAATGAAAACAGAAATAATTACATAATGATACAGTATTTTCGTAGGTTGAGTAATTAATTTGATAAATGACAGCAAAGACTCGAATATTTAACATTTATATGATTACTTTCATAAGAGTGGTGTTTATGTGTGTGTGTATATATATATATATATATATATATATATATATATATATATATATATATATATATATATATATATATATATATATATATATATATATATATAATTTGATTTATCATGGTAAACGTATTGTGTAAAATAGCCTATATGGTATTGTATACTCATAAGTATTTAAATAATTGCAAGACAAAACCAACAAACAAATAATGAACTTCTACATGATTCATCCAGTACAGAAAGAGTTAATATATACTTTGGCGGGAAACATATACAACATCTGTGTCCATTTCCACATTTTTTTCCATACGTCATTTTCTCTGTAATCTCTCTTTTGGACGCAAAAGGGGCGTTTGGAAAATAGTCAACGGGTGGGGGGGGGGGGGGCTGGCGTGTTTTATTTAATAGGTGTCTTTCGGAGTTACATGACTAAAATAATTTATGACGGCAGTATAGACGATGATAGCTGTTTAATGCACTAATCTATTACCAGCCGTGAATAATTTAGGCTGCGGCGCAACGGGGAAGATTAGATGGATGTTTTTTCCTCGTCGTGAAAAATGAATAAGTTTCCTATTCAGGATATTATTATTATTATTACTATTGTTATTGTTCGCTTGGAATCCGGGAGGCTCTGGTGAAAAAAAAAAAGATTCGTCATTTTGATATTTGATTAATATTTAGTCGTTTGGATTTTAGCTTTTGAGAGAAGAGGGATTCTGTTGGTTTTCAAAATGGTTTTTACTCAAGTATGAAATGGTTTAGTGTTTTTACTTCTGTATTTATTGCATATATATATATATATATATATATATACATATATATATATATATATATACATATATATATATATATATATATATATATATATATATATATATATATATATATATATATATATGTATGTATGTATGTATGTATATTTATAGTATATATGCATGTATATGTATGTTTGTGTATATATATATATATATATATATATATATATATATATATATATATATATATATATATATATATATATATATATATATACACCTCTCACGCTGATCTCGTACAAATTGACGAACCAGCGTGTTGTAGTGTTGGAAAAGGGAGAGGGTTAAATCAGTGTGTGTATATATCTATTTAAATATTTGGCCGTTACGGGTCGTATACACACACACACACACACACACACACATATATATATATATATATATATATATATATATATATATATATATATATATATATATATATATATCCTGTATGATAAAGTTAGGTTAGTACCTTCTTCGATCTTTGTTAACCTGAGGTTATTTGTCATGTTTTTTCAGCCATGATGTTGAAATATCTGTAGAATAAACCATTTCCGTACGTTTCTTCTATAACGATAAACCGATAGAACGCTTTATCAATATCAACCTGTCATTCATTCAAAATAACCAAGGCTTCGATAACCAATGTGATTAATCTCGCATTGTCTGTGACAAATATAGAAATTGAAATTGTGTTCCACTGGAAATATAACAAGGAAATAATGTGCGATTACGCATTATAAACACTACCACGGAATATTAACATATGCTTTGGGAAATGCTTAGTGCCATATGATAATATTCTTTGTGGACAATAGCGTGCACTATGAATAAAGGCATTATAAACTGTGCATCACACAGTGATTGTAATCACTTTTGATGACGCCACATTATATGGATATGTGCAATGGAAGCTTTGGCGTATGGTTTTAAATATATGCGTTGTTGTGTCTAATGAATAGGGCCAACTATTATGAATATTTAGGCAGGATATAGATGTGACGATATGCTATGGGGAAAAAACCAGGATAAGTACAAAGAAAAAAAATCCATATTTATTTAAAAAAAAAAAAAAAAAAATTAGCCTAAAAAGCTGTAGTTTCTTCATATTTTTAAGTGGTGTTTGGGGGAATTCGAGCACACACGATCAGTGTATACTCAATAAAAGTAATTGAATATGTTGGCAAACTCGTATAGAGACTCCTGCAATAATTACGTAAATACAAATTGGATTTTTTAATAGTTATTTATTATTATTTTCTTCACTTGTACGTGTATCATATAACAGGTGATTTTAGATATTTCAATTATATTTTTTATTTTTCTGTATCGGCCTCGTATTTTTTGCTACTCCGGTTTTTTATTTACTTATTTTCATGTTATTTCCAGCAGTATATTTTTTACCATATATGAAAAAATCGTTTTCATTTAGTTTCATCTGAATCTGTGCATAATTTGACGATAATGATTTACACAAGGTCTTAATATAAAAATCTTAATAACCTGATTGTAAGTGAAATATGTTCAAATTCTTTGCTCTCTGCACAAATTTCTCTGGCTAGATAACTAGGGATCAATATATTCTCCAATTTACAGGTTGTTAGGCATAACATTGACCAATTATGGAGTCGAATAACTTTTTTTTTTTTTAATGTCATAGAAGCCAACCAATACAAATTACCCTCTAAGTAAAAATTGGACTCGGTGGGCTGAACGACAGGAGTACTATTAAGCAATGCGTTATGGGATTCACAAGGATAAAGAATCTCAAAAGCAGGGAAAATTTTATTTTGGGTCATATTACTCTCAAAACGTTTTGACAGGAGTCTTCTAAACGTTTTCCCTTATAGGAATCTTGGGCATTTTTTTATTTGTAGAAAAAAACAGTAGTTTGGTGAGTAGTATTGATACTTCTCCCTGTAGAAATTTGGGGTATGTCAGAGTTAAAGAAGCTGGACAGCTAGGTAGGAAAGACGAGCGGAAATGATAATGATAATAAAAAAAAAAATGTACTTTGGGTTGCTCATTGTACTCCATGAAAATAACCCGTTTGTTATTTCTCAGTAAGATTAGCGCTACCATCAATCTCCTCAAAGACTCAGAGGTAGCAATACCTTTTCCTAGGTTTCAATGCAATCTTCGGTCAGAGGTTTACTGTTATCACTGACTTCCCTAAAGGTTCGACACTGTCGCCGACTTCCTAGGAGATTCAACGTTATCATTGATATTCCTAAAGGTTCGACACTATCACCAATATCTCAAAAGGTTCAGCACTATCTTTGATATCTTAATAATGTTTTAAAGTATCACCAAAATTTTCAAACGTCCGACAATTCTACCTTTTTTCCCAAAAGTTCGATGCATCTACAAACATATTCAAAGGTTCAATACTATCACCAACTTCCCCAAAGATTCAACAGTATCACAGTATTTCCTAAAATGTTCAACGCCATCGTTAATTTCTACAAAGGCTCTGATCCATCACTGAGGTCTCAAAGGCGATGCCATCAACACTTTTAAGGTTCCACGATATCACCGAGTTTTTAAAGTAATGTCAATTTTAATATCAGCAGAGGCAAGTATCAAGATATACTAGTGAACGATCATAACCACATGTGATTGCCGTCAATTAGGGATTCAAAACAATTGCTGAAGGCTGTATTTGAAGAGTTGTTTACATATATCCCGTCTCCACTTTTTGTGTACTTTTGTAAAATACTAAATTTGTATTCCATAATATTAAAATCTCCCTCTGAGAAATGAAGATCAATCAATCATTTTAATCGATGTTACGGAAATTCACAAAGTTAGGAGTCATTAGGATTCATCTTTGCTATAATTAATTTTCATCATTTGAGGTAATTCTGTATAACGCTAAAAGGTCCACTTGAAGTCTTTTTTTATTCTTGCTTTCTTTTATGCCCAAGTCAACAACTTCAGTAAAAAGACCATTTTCATCAGTCCAGATAACTTTTATTTTTATAAGATTAGCGCCTCTTACATTGCAAATGCTTCCGGATACTAAATCTTCTAGTATACGTAAGCAATTAAAAAGTTCAAGAACAAGTGTAAATAATGATCGCGCTTCATCTAAACTTGTGATAAGCTGTCAACAGAAAGATATTGATTTTGTCTCCGAATTAAACACAACTTTAGCTCTCTCTAGTTATCTGCATATCCTTTAATCAAGATGAAATTGCCGTCTTTGACGGATACAGAATATCAATAGTCGTAAGTCGATAACTTCTCTAATTCAGTATTTTTTTTTCGAGATTGTAGCGGACAGATTGAAAATTAGGTAACTGATCGATTAAGGTTCTGGCGAAGTTAAAGGAAGAATCTGCGTCTATTTCACTTGAATTTAAATTTATTGAACGCAGATATTATTGCGATAATTTTAAGATTTTGCAATGGCACTAACCCAAATGAAGTGTTGTGCATCACTGAGGAAAGAAATTTTACTTAATTAGATGTTAATTGTGGAGCATTCGATCAGTAAATTTAAGCAATGTTGGTTCAGTTAAGTACTATGATGAATGACCAATAAGGAAATCAAATGCTAATGATACATTAAGCTCTTTTAAGCTACCGTTGAGATAGAAAAAATTAGATATTCGAAAACGGAAGATAATAGATTTGGTCAGCAATCAATCACCATCTTTTCGGGGAAATAGTTATGATACATACATACATATCAAGAAACCTTTGTATATATATATATATATATATATATATATATATATATATATATATATATATATATATATATATATATATATATATATATATATATATATATATATATATATATATATATATATATTTATATTTATGTCAGAGAGGTAACTCGAGTGCCATATGTGGATGAGATCATGGTGAAGGGTAGATGTAGATGGTTTGGGCATGTGCTCTCCGCACTCCACAAGGCACTAGAAGATTTAGAAGACTTAGGTGCACATGGCTGTGGACTATGAAGTGTGAAATAGGAGATGATGAATGAATGGAGAAGTATTGATTTAAAAGCTCATATATATATATATATATATATATATATATATATATATATATATATATATATATATATATATATATATATATATATATATCCTCATCAATTATCCACATTCATGATTTCTACATACACACACACACACACACACACACACACACACACATATATATATATATATATATATATATATATATATATATATATATATATATATATATATATATATATATTTATACATATATATATACACATACATACACACGGTACCCACAAAATTATATACTTACATTGTATGACTGTGTTTGTATCTCATATAAATATCAAAAGAGGTAACTACCGGTAAGAAATTTCCGTATTCTGTGAACCCGTCTAAAGGAATGAAATTGAATAAAGTAATATTTTTCATTATCAGACAATTACAAATGTTACTTGCCATGTAACCCGCATTAAAACTTCTCTTAACACGTCCCCATCCTTCGAATTCCTATGAAATGACTCACTGAATCAAAAATGAACGAAAAAGATTATAAACTTCTAAAACGCCCCCTACCCAGTTTTACACCATCAGCGCTTTGCAACGTGTTAACCATTTACAGTTATTTGTTTAGGTGTTTTTTTGGCAAAGCAAACACGTGTGTTATTTACCTCTCCACTCCGGGGCCATCTTCATGGCAATGTTGTTTATCTAGTATCACAAATTTACCTCAATTACAGGTTGGTTGCACTGTTGACTGAAGTGTCCGGTGCAGATTTAATTTGTGAATTTTCTCGGGTATTATAGATATTGTTATTATAAATATTTTGTGGAAGGGACTGAAGGATCGAAATTTTGTTGTTTTCATGCAGTTGCTAACTATTATTATTATTATTATTATTATTATTATTATTATTATTATTATTATTATTATTATTATTATCATCATCATTATTATTATTAGTGTACGGACCCGTAAAAAATGACGGTTAAATATTTTGAAAGATATGCACTCACAGTTTCAACCTTTCCTAACCTCCCCTTTTTTCCTAACTACCTCTCGGGGTACCCCCTCTTATCAGTGTATGACTACTCCCTCTCCCCTCTACCTAAAGTACGGAAGAGACCGAATAGTCTTACTCCTGGCAATTCCGGTCAGTATGACAGGAAATAATATATATATATATATATATATATATATATATATATATATATATATATATATATATATATATATATATATGATACCTTTGCACATTAAAGCGTGTTTTTTAATATTTATATAAGCTATATATATATATATATATATATATATATATATATATATATATATATATATATATATATATATATAAAATACACCTAATATTTGGATTGTCTCTACCTCGGGATGGGTCTCTGATCCCGAAGTAAATAGAACCAGATATTAGGAATATCATTTATATATATATATATATATATATATATATATATATATATATATATATATATATATATATATATATATATATATATATATATATATATATACTGTATATGAACATTTTAAACTTCAAAGATTTTACGGCGTATAATTCTGGTTTCGAGTGAAGTAATTGTTATAGTTGAAGTATGTTTAAGACTTTATTAGATTTCATTTATTTCGGCAATTACGGGGTCTTTGCTTCGATATAAGACAAATCTGTGCGTAATTAGATCTTCAAGAGCATTTCTTTCAGCTCAGTCATTGTTAGGTCTTCAAATTAGAATAATACTTTCGAAAACTCATTTGATACTTTAAAAATCTTGATTGCATCCTGGTATTTTACTTGACAGTTTGTTTATTTTATAAGTATATGTAATGTTTATGCACACATACACTCACTGACAGACACATATGTGTGTGTATATATATATATATATATATATATATATATGTATGTATGTATGTATGTGTGTGAGTGTATGTGTATACATACATATACTTATAGAATAAACAGACTGTCAAGTCAACTAGCAGAATGATATATGTGTGTGTGTTTGTGTGTGTGTATTCAGCGAAGGAAATGTAAAGCAAAAAATTTATTAAAACTTGTAAACAAACACCATGAAACAATCTTACGGTGTTCTTTACCATGTGGTAACTAATAACTTACTACAACGAATAAATAAAAACTTAGTTTGAGAGTGTTAGCAGGAAAGAAGATAAGAAAACCTAGAAAGGAAAGTGGTTGGTATATGACGTAAATAGAATTTGTTGATATTTAGAATGCCCCAGAGTACAGTATGTGTCATTTAGTGGTGAATGTCGTCGTATGTGAAGGGTTCAACATATTGTTGATGAGCTCTTATTTTAGGACTATGAAACTACGTAATATGTGGAAATTATCTTCATTGGGGTTCACTAAAGACTCAGCAGCTGGAGTATGAATATTGCTATATTCATGGTAAAGATAGCTGGCCAATATAATATATATATATATATATATATATATATATATATATATATATATATATATATATATATATATATATATATATATATATATGTATATAATGTGTATAAAGAGAAGTAACTAAAACCGAAATTAATACCTTTACAGCAAATGCCAGACATTATTTCTTAACACTAATTTTCTCGAATATTTTTGGTCTAACAGTGTAAATACACACTGTACATCAAGTTTTCAGATTTATCTCATAATCGCACTGACCTACAGTAATAGAAAATAAACATCTTGTAATGAGATTGTAAACTATCAGTTCATATACTTGTCATTTAGATTATCTGTTAAGCAAGTTGTTATAGCGTGTGTGTGTGTTTTTGTGTGTGTTTTTTTTGTGTGTGTTTGTAGGTAGAGTAAAAATTAATACCTTTACATCAAATATCACATACGTATATGCTTAACACCATTTTTTCAAATAATTTTGTCTTCGTAATTTAACAATGTAATGTAAGTACATACCATACATGAAGCTTTCAGAATTATCTTATAATCGAACTGACCTACACTCATTGTAGATAAACATCTTGTGTTCTGATTGTAAACTATCACTTCATTTACTTATCATTCAAGATATCTGTGAAGCAAGTTGTAACAGTAAATTAATGCCTATTTTCGCACAATATATGATTTTTTAGCGTTTTCTATGATCAAAAATGTTTTCTTGATAAATATTTAATTATTCAAATGTAATTAAATAGACAAGAAGAATAGCATAATAGTTCCCTGGAGATTCCAAGTGAAGCAGGTGAAGGAAGAGAAGACGATGGATTGACTAACTAAGAAAATCAGCTGATATAGACTGGCATAGAAATGCCCTTATAAAACGAGAGGGAAGGATTTGCCTGAGGCTTTTGTCCTGCAGCCGATAACAGCAACTAACAATGATAATGATGATATTCATCACATTCGTTTTTTTATGTAATGCTTAGTTTATCAATTGGATCTTTAATTCAATATTTTCCATTTAAAGATCTAATAATTAAATCTACTTTCTTCAGTAATTATAGTTATTATTTTGATTTTTAAATTATTGTATACATTTATAAAAGAATTCACGCCAAGTCCATGCTGGAAGCTGATTGGCTACTGGACTCCATTCAGTGAGTTTGTAACACTCAGACTGTTGCATAAGGAATGCATGTCGGTGTAGAATATAACTTTCGTTGAAATATTAAAGATGTTTTGAAACGAAAACTTCGATAGTGAGAGGAATTTCAGGATGAATTAAAATTACGGAAAAAAAAAAATCCAAAGGTTCAAATAAGATTTTTTTTTATTTTTATTTTTTTTTAAATATAGATTTCTTTGTATTTTTACAATAGATGAATCTGGATTAGGGTTGTTTTTCATTCTTTATATATATATATATATATATATATATATATATATATATATATATATATATATATATATATATATACTGTATATTATATCATATATATATTTTTTTCTTTTTTTATTGTCTGTGAAATATAGACAATTGTATCATAAAAATGTTGGTAGGGCTGTTAGGAAGAACAGCTTGTTGATGAATATATATATATATATATATATATATATATATATATATATATATATATATATATATATATATATATATATATATATATATTCACAAAGAATTACCCTAAAAATTGTCTTCAATCTTATTACAAGTGACCTATAAAATACAAAATAAATATCGCATTTTTGAGAGAAAAAAAAAACCTGGGCCATTTACTCACACATTATGTTAAAAGAGGTCTGAACAACTCAACAACGTTTGGGAATGATCCACCCCAACATCTGTAATAATAGAAAATAAACAATAGAAAGGCTATGTTAACAGATTATGATTAAACATAGACCCAGGCTTATGGCCATATGTGTCCCTTTCATTATCATGCCACTATGATAATTACACCTTTGAGAAAAATGGCACTATAATTTTGTAATTCATTTGCCTAGTTGTACTGAAAGAGAATGTCAGGGCATGTGGAGGGCAATTTAGGCTATGTAACTCCTTTACGCGAGTGTAGGCCTATATCGTTTATGAGAGAGAGAGAGAGAGAGAGAGAGAGAGAGAGAGAGAGAGAGAGAGAGAGAGAGAGAGAGAGATAAGAATGTGTATGCCAATTTGTGTGTGTATATATATATATATATATATATATATATATATATATATATATATATATATGTGTGTGTGTGTGTGTGTGTGTGTGTGTGTGTGTGTGTGTTTGTGCGTACTTTTCAGCACAGCTTTTTTTTTAAGCTACGTCAACGTGTTTTCTGCAGGAATCCATGTATTATATCAATGCTTTAGATTCGTTGGCTTTAAGCCTTTGGTTAAATAAATTTCTATTATTTACTTCATTCATTTTAATCATTACAGCACTTTCGACAATACGATGTCTTTATTAGATTATTATTGATTCACGTAAGTTTTGTATATCCCCTTTATATACTGATATTGTTGCGATTGATTAATTTAATAATGACCTTTTAAAGAATGTAAGAAAATTAAAACGAATATGTATTTAAAATTTTC